>NC_090695.1:45484161-45541661 GCF_013368605.1 Nyctibius grandis | reverse complement strand
TGCGCTTTCTTACATTTCACTTGGCTAAGAGTGTTCTTTATGGTAATAAATGCTGAAATAATTTTCTTTTGTTAGAAGCTGTTCAACTCAAGTAGCAGGACATAAGTGGGTAACGAGACACCCATGCTATTAAAATAAATAGAACCAGGAATAGCATTTTCCCAGTCATTGAGGTTGAGAACTTCAGAAATGATGAAGAGAAAAAGTGTGACTTAAAAATAATCTGTTTTGCTGAACTAATTTTCTTTCAGTAAAAGTAAATACATTAAAGATGTCCCCGACATGTTATGGAAAACTCTTTTGCCATACGTGTCTGAATTGGTAAGCTGCAATGGAAAATGACCTTACTAAAGTTAGATAGTAAGAAAGATTAAACAGTTAAGAGGTAGGAACAGCAACTAAGTCCTCTGGCCCCTGCACTTAATGTTGTTACTTCCTTCTTGCATTATGATCCACACTGATGTGCCAGCTGAACAATTGTTCATTTCAAAAGCAAAAATGTTAATTTTTTCTTTTCACTCCTAACAATGAGGTACAATATTAATAGCCAATTTCTATCTTCCTTTCAACCCTCCCAGTTCTATAGTAGCATGAATGTTCAAACACAGTGCTGCTAAGATTAAACATTTTCATAGGAAATCTACAGAAAATTCAGTTTTAACTCTTTCAGAGCTGGATGCAGATAGCTTCTGTCCATAACATTAACTTCTTTAGCATGCAGCAGTGGCTGGTTGTTTGTAGTTGGGCTTGACTGTCATAGACCCAGCTGTACTAAATTAGCTCCTACAACTTTGAAACAGTATTTGAAAGACAAATTCCTGATAGTATTAAGATTTTTCTTTTATGCAGCTTCCCAGCTAAGCATAGACATGGAAGTGTGAAGTGATCTGGTAAATTAAACAAGTATATATAAAAATCAAATTTAAAAACTAACATATAATTAATTATATATTTTTCATGCAATATGTGATAAAAAGAAACTTCATGATTCTTACTGTTGTATCACATGAGATCAAAGAAACTTTGAGCATGGAGATTTTGATTGTGTTTTTTGTTTAATCTACTTTACAATAGCAAAAAATTTACTTTAAAACTGACTCATCTGCAGATTTCAGTTGTAGACTGAGGTGCATGGTCTAGATGGTGAGGTAGGACATGATACAAACAGCATTCCCAGGTGCCTTGGAAATACGTAGTTTTCAGAGGATCTAAAAAGAAGATAAAGTTGCTTGAAACATGTTCCTTAACCTGCCTGTGTCAGACTGAGATGCTGCTTGGATTGTGTCAGAGGAATTATTATGCAAGATGGGTAAAGGTTTTCATTAGGTATGTATTTAGTGACTGCATTGCCTAATAGATGTCACTTAGCTAATACTATTCTGAACTTACATACTGCTATCACTGAGGGTTTTCCATAGTATACGGTTTCATTTTTATCTCCTCTGGAAGAAGGAGGTCCAAGTTTGCCTCAAAAAAAATTAGTGGTGCCATGACTGACTGTCCACATATTCCACTACACAGCCTGTACCAACTCATTACAGATACATTGAGCTGAGCAGGATTTGAACCAGTGAACTGAAAGGGAAAAGAAGGCACTCCTGCTATATGGTTACATTTAGATGAGGCAGGTGATGCTCGCTGGCAGCGTCTGAATTCTATGTGTGTGACAGCCCTAGTGCTTTGTGCTGTGCAGCATTCACTGTGCTTGTGGCTGTCCCCAAGGTGTGAAAATGCCAGCTGACTTACTGGAGTGTGTACTTGAGTACTGGAGAGCAGCACTTGGTCCTGCGCCTGTGGATGTCAATGCTTCTGTTAGCTTCCCTGGACTGACTCTGTTGCTAGGTAGCCTTGTCTAATTGCTTCTTCCCAAATTTGAGACTTTCACAAATGCAGAGCAAATGCTTTTCCACTCTTGTAGCCATCTCAGTGGTTTAATTGAGCTCAGATAATGTCCAAATCTTTGGCCATTGCCAGACATGAATGCAGGTCTTAAATTTTCCTTTTGGCAGTGTGTATGGATTCTGTGGCATGTTTCTGCAAAAGGCATCCAACAACGTGACCTGAGCACACAGCTGAGAGTCCTCTTCATAATCACAGAATCACAGAATGTTAGGGATTGGAAGGGACCTCGAAAGATCATCTAGTCCAATCCCCCTGCCGGAGCAGGATTGCCTAGACCATATCACACAGGAACGCGTCCAGGCGGGTTTTGAATGTCTCCAGAGAAGGGGACTCCACAACCTCTCTGGGCAGCCTGTTCCAGTGTTCGGTTACCCTCACAGTAAAGAAGTTTTTCCTCATATTTATGTGGAACCTCCTGTGTTCCAGCTTGCACCCATTGCCCCTTGTCCTGTCAAGGGATGTCACTGAGAAGAGCCTGTCTCCATCCTCATGACACTTGCCCTTTACATATTTATAAACATTAATGAGATCACCCCTCAGTCTCCTCTTCTCTAAGCTAAAGAGACCCAGCTCCCTCAGCCTCTCCTCATAAGGGAGATGTTCCACCACCTTAATCATCTTCGTGGCTCTGCGCTGGACTCTCTCTAGCAGTTCCCTGTCCTTCTTGAACTGAGGGGCCCAGAACTGGACACAATATTCCAGATGCGGCCAGATTCACAGATACTGAATCTGAGTATCTCTGATTCAGATACTCAGAGATTCAGAGTATCTGAATACTCTGGCCAGATTCACCAGGGCAGAGTAGAGGGGGAGGAGAACCTCTCTTGACCTACTAACCACACCCCTTCTAATACACCCCAGGATGCCATTGGCCTTCTTGGCCACAAGGGCACACTGCTGGCTCATGGTCATCCTGCTGTCCACTAGGACCCCCAGGTCCCTTTCCCCTACGCTGCTCTCCAACAGGTCTGTCCCCAACTTGTACTGGTACATGGGGTTGTTCTTGCCCAGATGCAGGACTCTACACTTGCCCTTGTTATATTTCATTAAATTTCTCCCCGCCCAACTCTCCAGCCTGTCCAGGTCTCTCTGAATGGCTGTGCAGCCTTCTGGTGTGTCAGCCACTCCTCCCAGTTTTGTGTCATCAGCGAACTTGCTGACAGTGCACTCTAATCCCTCATCCAAGTCATTAATGAATATATTGAATAGAACTGGTCCCAGTACCAACCCTTGAGGGACTCCACTAGACACAGGCCTCCAACTGGACTCTGTCCCATTGACCACCACTCTCTGGCTTCTTTCCTTCAGCCAGTTCACAATCCACCTCACTACCCGATCATCCAGACCACACTTCCTCAGTTTAGCTGCGAGGATGCTGTGGGAGACTGTGTCAAATGCTTTACTGAAATCGAGATAGACCACATCCACAGCGTTACCATCATCTATCCACCGGGTTATGTCCTCATAAAAGGCTATCAAGTTGGTTAAGCATGACTTCCCGTTGGTGAAGCCATGTTGAGTGCCCCTAATGATCCCCCTATCCTTGATGTGCCTAGAGACAGCACCAAGAACAAGTTGGTCCATCACCTTTCCGGGGATGGAGGTGAGGCTGACCGGTCTATAGTTCCCCGGGTCCTCCTTCTTGCCCTTTTTGAAGACTGGAGTGACATTCGCTTTCCTCCAGTCCTCAGGCACCTCTCCCGTTGCCCACGACTTAGCAAAGATAATGGAGAGTGGCCTAGCAATGACTTCCGCCAGCTCCCTCAGCACCCGCGGGTGCATCCCATCAGGGCCCATGGATTTATGGACGTCCAGATTGCTTAATTGGTCCCTGACCCAGCCCTCATCTACCAAAACAGATTCCTCCTCTATCCTGACTTCTTCTGAGGCCTCAGGGGTCCGGGGCTCCTCAGGATAGCCTCCAGCAGTATAGACAGAGGCAAAGAAGGCATTCAGTAACTCTGCCTTCTTTTTATCCTCTGTCTCCAGGGCCCCCACCTCATTCATCAGTGGGCCTACATTGCCTCTAGTGTTGGTTTTACCTGCAATGTATTTGAAGAAGCCCTTTCTGAATCAAGCCTTAATTTAAGTAGCTGTTTTTCATATATTATGATATTCTGCTGTGTTGGTAGGTTGTGGAAACATGGAGTGCAGCTGTTCCAAGAATCATGGCAAGGCAAATAATTTTTCTGTCTATACTGTTAGATAGAAATCCTTTTACTCACTCTGGCTACGTTATGTGTAATTTCTTATGCCATTCCTGCTTCAGTCAGGAACTTGTGACCAAAACTGAGAATCCTGCTGACGCAGAACATCATTTGTCAACATTTTGAATTTGTTTTGGGTTCATTTTTGTTTGGATCCAAGCATCCAACATATACAGTTAGATGGTGCCATGCAACATCCTTTTCCTAATAAAAAAATAATTTCAAAATTATGTAGTGGCAGTTCCTTTCCTCTTTCATTTTTGTGGCTTCAAATGCAACCAGAAAACTTGCACTCTTGAATTACCTTCAGGGTCAAATGCATAATGTAACAGCTTACCTCCTGTTTGATTTCCAAACCCTGGCCCTCTGGGGATATACCTTTATTGTTGTGGTGTTGCCTTGTAGCACTACAGGCTAACAGATCAATTCATCCTTCAAAGCATCCTATCACCTGTTGATATGAAATTCTAGCAATTACAAAAGTGGGATGGCTGCAAAGCATCTGAAAAACATTCCTTATTGATTGGTTCATTGCTCCAGAGTATGATGAACTTGTTTAAGAAAAATTGATCTGGCAATTGATTTTTTTTTATCAAGGAATTGTATGAATGTAATTTAAGTAGTGATGTTTTTGCCCTGGAGAATGTGTAATATATACTTGGTGTGTGTGCACATAAAGAACAAAAAAAAAAGAAAAAAAAGAAAAAAAAAAAGAGATGGAAGAGGTTTATAAAGAAGAACTTGGAATTTTTCCTCTAAGATTTATGGGTTGTTTTGCAAGTTCTTTCAAACACCTTTTTTATTGTTGAATGCATTTTTTTGTTTGCTTCTTTCTTTAATCAAATGTGTATTAAAAAGTGAAGTTCCAATATTTAATGACTGAATTCATTCTCATGGGGTGCCTCAGGTCATTTGGGATATATGTGTATTCCTTCTTATTTGTCCAAGTCAAGATATGACTTTTCACTTTTCCTTGTAACGCAGCTGATGAGGGGAATAATTGCATAACTTGGAAAGTATCTTATAATTTCAGCTCTGCTGTTGTGTCTATACTCTTGCTGCTCTGTTTTTTTTCTACTACGAGCTAAAAGCACCCAGCCCAGCCCAGCCCATGTCAACCATAATCTTTTGCATGGCAGTGCTGCGAAAGGTATTATTCACACCCAGGGCATGCAAAGGATCAAAGACATAATAGTATAGTTAGAAATAAATTTCTCCCTGTCTTGCCTCTTCCTCCAGACCCCCTTTCAGACTTCAAAACTGTGTAAGAATGAATATAGATCAAACCCAGAAATTCTGTTCGTATTCAGAAAAATATTGAGAATTTGCCACAGAACTTCTGTATTCTACAAACCCATCCCACAAACTGGGTGCCTAGGGTTACCTTACCCTAATGCAGGAAACTCAGCCCTAAGGCAATGCAGCATAGAAAGACCTTTCAGTCTGCTGAAGTCTGCTAAGAATCTGTGGGGCCTTTTTGTTCAGTTTTAAACCCTGTTATGTCCCTTTCTGTCTTCATTCCATGGTCATTTAGTAATTTTTCACTTTTGATGTTTGTGCAGATTCTGCTAAAATATGCCGAGGAATCACTACATGCTTGTAGGAGTCATCAATGTTACTGTGTAAATCTATTTTCCAAGTGCTAATATTTTTGCTTCAAAAGTATTGCATTCAATACATTGAATATCCATGAATGTATTGAAGTTGAGTGAAAAAGACAGTAGTACCAGAGCGCATGCACAACTTCAAATTGTCACGTTTGTTATTGGAACAGAAGCCTTGTGTTTTGAGTGTTTCCCAGATAGAATGTGAGCTTTTTTCAATGCAAGGCTCTGCTTTCAGCAAAATTGTTAATTATAGATCATAATAAGCTGTTAGGAGCGAAGCACACACATAATTTGAAAGTGAAATGAGGCACAGTACATAGATAAAGCAACTGTTTATTTAAGAGGTGATTAGCAGCAGCAAAACAAGCAAACTGATACTTGAACCTGAAAGAAATTATACCCATTTGAAATCGTTAAACTTTTTGCCTATTTGTGCATTGCAGCCTAATGCAAAGGTAAATGCATAATGATGTGAGTTTTCCCTCCTGTGTGCTGAGTAGCTCAGTGGATATACATCGTGTTTGAACTACTGTTGTATTAAAAGAAAAGCCTGTCAAAAGGAGAAAAAAGTCAAGTGTCTCAGTTTCACAGAGGAAAGCAACTGAGGTTTAAATTGTTCTATACCATGGTAGACTGTAAGCTTTTAAAAGGCGCTGTAATCACTGAATGAACAAAACAGTTTGCCTTGGGTAATTATGCCTTTCGGTTTCTTTCACTTTAAAGTTTATTTCCTCAGACGTTACATGGCATACTCGTTTGCCATGTCAAGGTGTTAATCTCAGTGCAAAACACCGTGATTTTCTGCAAGGATAAATGAGCCTAGAAACATTCTGAGTTCAGATCAGGTTGAATGCCATGATGGTAATCCAATCTAATTTTACATTTAAATCAGTGCTTAACTGGGTGTTTAATCTGGCTCTCATGGGACAGCAATTTCATTTAAAATGCAAAACTTTGCTCATACACCACTAGGATAGTTGTTTTATAAAGTCATAGGATAGGTAGACATTAAGTACATATTTATGAAGTCACAAATCAGAGCTATGCAAATGGTGTGATGAAGTGTAAAATGGCTCACATTGCTATACTTTGAGGTTTTTCCCACTCATGAAAAGGAAAGTATATTCACTTTTAGAATTTTTTTATTGCAGTGTGCTTTTAAGAAGCTTCTGTACTAAAATGTCTGTGAACCCTTAAAGTGGAAACATAAAGAGACACTGTGGAAAATGACATTTACATGACCTTAATCCTTCCCTAACACGTGGTTTACTCTTTGTAAAGACTATGTACTCCTTCCCTGCCTCTCTTTCAGCATCTTTATAGGCATGTATGTTCTGGGAACTTTCTTTTCTTCCCCTAAATCTTTGAAAATAAGTCAAAGTACTAGTGCATTCTTCTTTTCTCCTTGGTTGCATGACATTAGTTTTGAAAGGAAGATGCTTTTATTTAGCATCCATTCATTAAGTATTCTACAAAAAGAAAAAATAATGGTAACCGGAATACCTTGTACTAAAATGCTACATTTTTGCTGTCTGAGAGAGGCCAGCTGTGTAAGCATGTTATGTCTTCTTGTTATGCCTGCATCCATGATCCTGGGGTGTTAGTAGCTTGGCAACGTTCCTCCTTATATTGTAACAGGGTGAGCTTAAGCTCTTCATAAATCCTGTCCTCCCATCTTCAGGGTTCATCTGGAAAGGCTCCTGTGAGTTGTTTACTTGGCCCCAATGTGGTACTAATAGGAAAAATGTAATGCATTGTAGTAAACTGCACTAACTAGACAGAGGAAGGCAAAGAGTGCCAACATCAACTGATAGCAAGATAATTACTGGTGGCGTATACCTCAGAGAAAGGCAAGAGGGGACTTGGAAATGAGACCTACGGTACGTGTACTGGGCAGGTATGTTAGTTTGCCTTGTACATGAAATTATTTTGATTAGTCTCGATCAGGATTATAGTTTTATTTGAGTACTGAGAGAACAGCTAAGAAAACGAACAAATTGAGATTCAATGCATCATGAAAGTGTGGTAACATAGTGTTGAAAGTATTTTCCAAGAAATGAATAAATAGAGCCCAGCTGTAGAATGCTAATTGATAAAGACAGTGGAGAGGATGAATAAGTCACTGAGAAAGCTAGAAAAGCATAAAATAGAAGCTGAAAACGATACTGCAACCATGAATGTGTGTTTATTTTTACTTTTGAATACACTGTCATGTTAACTGAATTTCTCTTCATGGGCCTAAGATACAAAATTTTTGCAAACACTGAATTTTGGTTAAAAAAGTACTTTAATAAGCTTTAATAAGAAAGGCCTTGCTTCAGCATCTAATTCTAAAGATTGCAAGGATGCAGTTATTTTTTAATCTATTTACAATATCGTGACATTGTGACTGAAAGGTTGAATCTGAACAGTTCTGTCTGTTGAAGCCAAGACCCACTGATGCATGAGACATTTAGAAACTTGTTATCTACACACTGGCATCTTACTATATTAATATTTGTCAAGACCTAAAGGTGGCTGGTGATTGAAGAGTGAAAACTAATATTGTTATAGGAATCATAGAAGTGTCTTGGTTGGAAAGGACCTTTAAGATCATCAAGTCCAACCATTCACCTAGCACTGCCAAGTCCACCACTAAACCATGTCCCTAAGTACCACATCTACACATCTTTTAAATACCTCCAGGAATGGTAACTCCACCACTTCCCTGGGCAGCCTGTTCCAATGTTTGATAACCCTTTTGGTGAAGAACATTTTTCCTGATATCCAATCTAAACCTCCCCTGTAATGGTTGTTCTCCGTTCTAACAATTATTCATTGCACTTTTTCGACATTTCCCAAACTTATTGTAGCAGTCTCTCAGGACATTAATACTTACTTCATTTTCTATTTGCTGTAATAAGTCTGGAATTAGAGCAAGTCTTAAATTGTTCATATACCTAGTTTTTGGTTTAATTCTGTGACCCTTTGTGGTCTTGGCTCTAATTTGGCAAAAGAGCAAAGGAAATACCTTACACAGTGAGCGAATCCATTCTTGATGCATATCTAGTTTAAACAAAAACTGGAGGTACTGGCAATCTCATGTTAGTCCTTGGAAAATTTCCAACTGAATTCAGGTAATTTAAACAAAATTTCAATAAAATTTGTACTGCTAGATGTTGTGATGATCCCCTATCCATATTACAAACTGTGGGAATGCTTTGAAGTAGTTTTAAATGTGGCATATACTAGTTGGAATTGCAGGCAAGAAACTGCAGGCCAGTACTTATTCTATTTAATGTACTCTGATATAATTTTCTTTTTATCTAGTCTGTCTGTTTCCCTTCCTCCCTAGCTCTTAACAAGCTCCTCAATATTCGACCTTCAGGGACTTGTAAGGTTCACCTGAGACAAAAAAATCACCATAAAAGACCCACCAAAGTATCCTGTGGTTTCTGACCACTTACCTCCTGACCTTGTGTGCCTGATAAACAGTGCAGGGCTGTCCAAATTCCCTGTCTCTGTGGCTGTCTCTCTCTCCCAGGACAGTAGCATTAAGACATAACAACTCATCTTCATTAGAACTCTGTCTCATAACGCAATTAATTGTGTCAGGATGTGAAACACAGTCCTTGAGCAGACCTGCCTCTAAGACATGTCCCAGCATGTGCTGAGCACTAGAGTAAATGATTCACTGGAGAAGATGCATATTTCCACAGGTAGATGAGACACAAGGGCAGACACAGAGGGATCTAGTGATTTAGGCACTTGGTTTCCATTGTTGGCTTTGAGGAGAGTGAAATTTTGTTATTAAAAAAAGTAAGGAGATTAAATCATAAGTAGTAGTAGTTGTTATTATTATTAAATAATTAATAATAATAGGCTTATACTTTTTTCTGTCAGTATCATCAGTCTCGTACTTTCTGGGCAATCAGAACTGAAGAAATGTATTTTTAATTCAACGCTGGTAAAATTATTTTTGTGACATCCATGAGATCCATGAAAAGCCAAGTCAGAAATATAATGTTCCCACATAATACAATTAGGCTTATTATGTGTGTTTGTGGCTGAAGTTAAATGCTCCAAGGATTTTTCTTAAATTGAACTATAGCCCACCTTTACACAGAGGTGATTTCTCTTATTATTGGGCAGATCTTCTGCATAACACATGAATAATCAGTTAAAAAAACATAGAGCGTCAATCACATTTCTCTGAGATGATGTTGAAAGTGGTGAAAGGATGGTGTACTCTAAAAGAAATCAGTGGAATAACAGGTGATACTGTATTTTAAACAAACTGCAACGGCGTTGCAGCTCAGTGAAAGAACAATGGTATCTACCCGGTGGAAGAAGACCAAAATGGATGTGGGAACCCAGACAGAGTTCCCACGGAAGGAGGCAATGGTGCAGGTTGCGGGCTGCAGGGAATGCTACAGCGTCTCTGTGGTGTCAGGGGGCTGTGTGCGCTGTGAGCAAGTAGATGATCTGCTCGGCCGAGCGGCACAGCTGCAAAGCCAGGTTGAAAGGCTTCAAGCCGAAGTAGAAAGGCTTAGGAGCATTCGGGAGGCTGAAATGGAGATAGACTGGTGGAGCCAGGCTCTGCCCTCCCTGCAACAAAAATGGGAGCACCTGCCGGGGAGCTCCCAGGATCGAGGGACCCCTGTACTCTGCCCCTCTCAGGTGGAAAACGATAACCTAGAGGAGAGGAGTGAGTGGAGGCAAGTCTATGGTCGTGGCAAAAGGTGAGTGCCCTCCTTGCCTACCTTGCCTCCACAGGTGCCTCTGAGCAATAGATATGAAGCCCTAATGGAATACAGCCGGTCCAATGGGGATGTGGTGGAGAGGCAACCTATATCAGAGGTGCCACCACAGTCAGAAAAACCTGACAGGCGTATAGCTACCTCCTCCACAAGGAAGAAGAGAAGAGTTTTAGTGGTTGGAGACTCCTTCCTAAAGGGATCTGAGGGCCCAATATGCAGAGCTGACCCCCATCACAGGGAGGTCTGCAGCCTGCCTGGAGCCCGAATCAGGGATATCACCAGGCAACTCCCCAGCCTGGTGCAGGCCACAGACTACTACCCCCTGCTGATCTTCCAGACAGGTGGGGAAGAAGCTGCATCCTGTAGTCTGAAGGGGATGAAGAAAGACTACAAGGCCCTAGGACGGTTGGTGAAAGAGTCTGGGGCACAAGTTGTTTTCTCCTCCCTCCTTCCATTTTCAGGTGATGACGTGGGATGGAATAGTAGGATTCTCTCTATTAATGCCTGGCTACGAGACTGGTGCTACAGGCAGGGCTTTGGGTTCTTTGATAATGGCTGGTTTTATAAGACAACAAGCGTGACAGTGATACATGGGAAAGGTTTATGTCGTAGGGGCAAAAGGGTTCTGGGACAGGAATTAGCAGGGCTCATTCGGAGAGCTTTAAACTAGATTCGAAGGGGGATGGGGTAGTAGCTGGGCTTGCACCACTGGGGCAACGCTCTAGTGTTGCGGTAGACCAGGAGGCCTCCCATCCCCCTGGGGTGAAATCGGTGTGCCCAGCTCGCTCCCTGAAATGCCTGTACACCAATGTGCGCAGCATGGGGAATAAACAGGAGGAGTTAGAAATCCGTGTTCGGTCGGGGGGCTATGATCTAGTGGCAATTACAGAGACTTGGTGGGACACCTCGCATGACTGGAATGTGGTCATGGATGGCTATGTCCTGTTCAGGAAAGACAGGCCGCTAAGGAGAGGTGGTGGAGTTGCTCTTTATGTGAGTGAGCAGCTAGAATGTATTGAGTTCTGTCCAGGGGCGGATCAGGAGCGAGTTGAGAGTTTGTGGGTGTGAATTAAGGGGCAGGCTGGCAGGGGTGATACTGTTGTGGGTGTCTATTACAGGCCACCGGATCAGGATGAGGAGGGTGATGAGGCCTTCTACAGGCAGCTGAGAGCAGTGTCGCAATTACAGGGCCTGGTTGTCATGGGGGATTTCAACTACCCTGATATTTGCTGGGAGGCCTACTCAGCCAGCCATCCCCAGTCCAGGAGGTTCCTCCAGTGCATTGATGATAACTTTCTGATGCAAATGGTGGATGAGCCAACTAGGAGAGGAGCGCTGCTGGATCTTATCCTCACTAACAAGGAGGGTCTGGCTGAAGCGGTGAAGGTTGAGGGCAGCCTTGGTTGTAGGGACCATGAGATGGTAGAGTTCAGGATCTCATGTGGCAGGAACAGAATAGCTAGCAGAATCGCAACCCTGAACTTCAGGAGGGCCAACTTTGGCCTTTTCAAGCAATTGCTAGGGGAAATCCCATGGGACAGGGTACTAGAAGGTAAGGGGGCCCAAGATAGTTGGTTAGCATTCAAGGACTGCTTCTTCCGAGCTCAAGATCAGAGCATCCCAACAGGTAGGAAGTCAAGGAAGGGTACCAGGAGACCTGCATGGTTAAACAGGGAACTGCTGGGCAAATTCAAGTGGAAGAAGAGGGTGTACAGATCGTGGAAGGAGGGGCTGGCCACTTGGGAGGAATATAAGTCTGTTGTCAGAGGATGTAGGGAGGCAATGAGGAAAGGTAAGGCCTCCTTGGAATTAAACCTTGCAAGAGAGGTCAAGGACAACAGAAAGGGCTTCTTCAAATACATTGCAGGTAAAGCCAACACTAGAGGCAATGTAGGCCCACTGATGAATGAGGTGGGGTCTTGGAGACAGAGGATAAAAAGGCGGAGTTACTGAATGCCTTCTTTGCCTCTGTCTATACTGCTGGAGGCTGTCCTGAGGAGCCCCGGACCCCTGAGGCCTCAGAAGAAGTCAGGATAGAGGAGGAATCTGTCTTGGTAGATGAGGGCTGGGTCAGGGACCAATTAAGCAACCTGGACGTCCATAAATCCATGGGCCCTGATGGGATGCACCCGCGGGTGCTGAGGGAGCTGGCGGAAGTCATTGCTAGGCCACTCTCCATCATCTTTGCTAAGTCGTGGGCAACAGGAGAGGTGCCTGAGGACTGGAGGAAAGCGAATGTCACTCCAGTCTTCTAAAAGGGCAAGGAGGACCCAGGTAACTATAGACCGGTCAGCCTCACCTCCATCCCCGGAAAGGTGATGGACCAACTTGTTCTTGGTGCTGTCTCTAGGCACATCAAGGATAGGGGGATCATTAGGGGCACTCAACATGGCTTCACCAAGGGGAAGTCATCCTCAACCAACTTGATAGCCTTTTATGAGGATGTAACCCAGTGGATAGATGATGGTAAAGCTGTGGATGTGGTCTATCTCGATTTCAGTAAAGCGTTTGACACTGTCTCCCACAGCATCCTCGCAGCTAAACTGAGGAAGTGCGGTCTGGATGATCGGGTAGTGAGGTGGATTGTGAACTGGCTGAAGGAAAGAAGCCAGAGAGTGGTGGTCAATGGGACAGAGTCCAGTTGGAGGTCTGTGTCTAGCGGAGTCCCGCAAGGGTCGGTTCTGGGACCAGTTCTATTCAATATATTCATTAATGACTTGGATGAGGGAATAGAGTGCACTGTCAGCAAGTTCGCTGATGACACAAAACTGGGAGGAGTGGCTGACGCACTGGAAGGCTGTGCTGCCATTCAGAGAGACCTGGACAGGCTGGAGAGTTGGGCGGGGAGAAATTTAATGAAATATAACAAGGGCAAGTGTAGAGTCCTGCATCTGGGCAAGAACAACCCCATGTACCAGTACAAGTTGGGGACAGACCTGTTGGAGACCAGCGTAGGGGAAAGGGACCTGGGGGTCCTAGTGGACAACAGGATGACCATGAGCCAGCAGTGTGCCCTTGTGGCCAAGAAGGCCGATGGCATCCTGGGGTATATTAGAAGGGGTGTGGTCAGCAGGTCGAGAGAGGTTCTCCTCCCCCTCTACTCTGCCCTGGTGAGGCCGCATCTGGAAGATTGTGTCCAGTTCTGGGCCCCTCAGTTCAAGAAGGACAGGGAACTGCTAGAGAGAGTCCAGCGCAGAGCCACGAAGATGATTAAGGGAGTGGAACATCTCCCTTATGAGGAGAGGCTGAGGGAGCTGGGTCTCTTTAACTTGGAGAAGAGGAGACTGAGGGGTGACCTCATTAATGTTTATAAACATGTAAAGGGCAAGTGTCATGAGGATGAAGCCAGGCTCTTCTCAGTGACATCCCTTGACAGGACAAGGGGCAATGGGTGCAAGCTGGAACACAGGAGGTTCCACATAAATATGAGGAAAAACTTCTTTACGGTGAGGGTGACTGAACACTGGAACAGGCTGCCCAGAGAGGTTGTGGAGTCTCCTTCTCTGGAGACATTCAAAACCCGCCTGGACGCGTTCCTGTGTGATATGGTCTAGGCAATCCTGCTCCGGCAGGGGGATTGGACTAGATGATCTTTCGAGGTCCCTTCCAATCCCTAACATTCTGTGATTCTGTGATTCTGTGAAGGGAATTTGCAGTTTTTCAGCTTGCTATAGTTCTTTCATAGTGGAAATAGGTGTTTCAGAAATACATTAGGGAGGAGACATTGCATAAACCAGAACTGAGATTTTTGTGTCACTATTTTTCTTCTTTTTTTTAATGTCAAATGCTTATTTCACAGATAGAAATGTACTTTTCCTTGTATTCTGAATGCAAAACTATGTTGTTCTTGGGATAAATTTCATCAAGTGTTTCTCTTCCCTATACCTACAGCCTTTATAATTATTTATTTTTTGTCCTCATTTGACAAAGTGAGCTTGAATGTGCATAACAAATATATGATTAGCATATGGTTAGCTGGAAGTGTGTTGTAAGTGGACAGATATGCTCTCCAAATGGATTATGGCAAGGAACTTCAAAGTAGAATGTGGGAATTAGATGCTCAAAATTCTATTGATATTCAGCTGGAGTTGGACACAATTCCCATGGAAATCCCATCTAAATGCAATTGAATTTTAAATGGTACATAGTGGGAAAAGAAATATAAAACACCCTTAAAATGTTGCCGATCCTGCTACCCAGAATCACGTAAATACTACTGCTAGATGTGTCCTCTTTTCTCTAATCTGTCTGGTTTGTTATTACAAAGTGTTCGCTATTCACTACAATAACATGAGCAGTAGGAACACTTGGGAATCTGATTTTTATAAATCTTTCTCCAGATTGAGGGAAGCATGAGGGAAAGAGGCCAACATAAATACAAACTGTTGTGGCAGACCAGGGCTCATTACCACTGTGCACTCTGAGTGACCAAAGAAAGATTCAGGCTTTGCTTGGAAAAGCCATTAGAGATGTTGAGTTTTCGTGAAAGGAAGGAGAGTTGGCTGCTTGAGCTTGTTGTCATTGAAGAGAAAAAAATGAATTGGTACGCTGTTAAGCAAATCAGCTGAGATAACTTCGGTACAAAAATCAAAGATGGCTTGAAGTAAAAAAAATGGATATGAGCTGGATTTTGGTCAAACTGAAGAAAATTAGAATATCATCTATCTTGGGGTATCTCTAACTCTTACCTTTAATAAAATATGTCTTCTTCTAGTTTGTGCCACAAGTCTACCAGTGCTACTGGCAAAGATAGATGAGAGAACCTCTTTGATTTTATGATGTTCTAAAGTTTTACTTTTAACTGATGAAGATTTTGAGTTATCATATGCTTCTGGGATAATTTGCAACCCAAGGATTTTTCATTTTTTGAAAACAGCTGAAGTGTTTGAGCCAAAGATCAGTTGTGTTCTCCCCTGTGGACTTGCTATCTAAAGGATGTCTGATCTAAAGATTCATGAACCAAATTTGGGCTTTGAAGTCTAGACTTGGTAAGCCAAGACTGAATGGCCATACTGTGTGGCCATGCCACTCCTAGAATTTGAATTACTCTGTTTAAAGCAAGGACCTTTCATCATGGCTTTGTGAACACACAAATAATTTTGTCTCCCTGCAAGTCTAGGAAGCTGAGCAGCAGAACTTACTCAGCTGCAAACCTGAAGAGTTCAAGTCCTCTGTCTGGTTTGTTTTGAATAAAACTGTAAGCCTTCTATTCATGAGGGAAGGGAACACTTTCTTCTTTCTGGTGACTATTTTGGAGCATTGCCAGTCCTTGCTGTTTTGTCACAAAATGGTGATAGTTCAATGTTTACCTCAGGCTCTGGTTTCTGAGGACAGGTATTAAATAGAAAGTACATCTTTCATTGAGGGTATGAGGAAACAGGGAGAAAAGTTTCTTTACTCCTGGTTACAGAGAAAAATTTGAAATTTGATCTCAGTCTATCCTAAAGACTCAGAACAAAGATGGTAAATAAAAAGATGTGTCATTGCCTTCCTTCCTCCTCACCCTTCCTTTAAAGTTCATGATATTTAAGTCAGCTTTAAGATTTCTAGCCTACTAATTTATGATTTTTGGCAATCATCTCAGAAATAAACAAGACTAATTATGTAAGTAGGTGGCTTTTACATGAAATTGGGTTGTTCTTACTGACACATAATTGTCCAGCTGGATTTGCCTGAAACACTCCACCCTTTACCTACTGTCAAGGAGTTGAAAAGAATTGGAATCAATCACAGACATATATATATTCTTTTAGCCTCTGCTCCTGTCTCTCTAAAAACAGACTGTTAAATCTGTTGAGCTTTGCAGAGAGAATGCGAAGGTGTATCTGCTTCCTATCCTAAATCCACGCTATGGCGAGGCGACAGTAATGAAGGCTGCCTTGAAGACATATGGTGCAACTGGATAGCACTAAGTATTTTAGGTAAAATTTTCAAAGATACTGAAATGAGCTTATCTCATTTTCAAAAGTGGCTTTTCAGTACATGAAGAGCTTACACTTAGTACCTTTCAGTGAGTCTCAACAGATTTTTTTTTCCACATTAAAACAAAAATGTTCATAATAATCTTTCTACAGAAGAATAGTAGGAGAGAAATCAGAAGATATTTGTAAATGTACACACATACATAAATAGAAAATAATTTCATTATAAAGTTTTGATTTTTAAGTACTAATTTAAGGATCAAATATATTCCTGTCATTAACTAGACCTGTAAATTTACATGTAGATATTGCTTGTTGTGAGTTAAAAGTGTATGATAATATAACTGGACTATATTCTTGGGGGATTCTTACTTCTTGTTTTCCTTTATCTTATATGTAGGGGAAGGGATTGATTCAAACAAATGCAGCAACTGAATAGAAGCCCAGAGCTTAATTTTAATTTTTTTTTTTTACCTATAAACCAGAGTTTGTGTTATATGTTAATCACTCACTTCAGCTATCCTAAAATATCCTGCCACCTGGCTTTGTACTAAAATTTGCTTCTTCTAATTAAGGGCAACGCTTGAGTCTGAGGCTGTTTTGGACTTCAGGTTGCTGAACTGGCACGGCAAACATGAATGTTAAAGAGGTGACAGTTTCCAGCCAAAGAGGTCTCAAATCTCTTTGTTGCTTCCTATTGCTGATGACTTTAAAGCCTGCCATTGACACTGAGCCAACAGCTTGCTCTTGTTCCTTGTCAAAAGGAGGACTTTGGAACAGGGTCAGACAGATGCATCTTGGTTTCTAAATGGAGAGACCTTTTTGGCAGTGAGCAAAGTGATAAAAATAGCTGAAGCTGTGGAGAGAACAAAGGCAAAGGGAAGAACAAAAGGTAAAAGGGACATGAGAGTTTAAACTGCATATAATCAGACCCTGGATGTATCCTTGTTTCTAAATTTCTACCAAATGTCCTTTTTCTATTAGCATATTTCTGAAATGTTTTGGTTTCTTAGTCAGGGCAGGCCATCAGACAAAGGGAGTTCTGATGAAAAATAGTTGTAGACACATGCACAAGTACAAAGAATAAAAGAAGGCAATGATTATTAATTGTATGTATGAATTAAATACATTTCCAAGTAATTTTCAATAAAATTAGATATAAGCCCAAGGATAAAAGTATTCTAATCAACACGGCCAAGGTCAGGACATTTGCATTGAGGTTAAACATCATCTCAGATGCACTTTTAAATGCAGTTTAAGAAATAGTCAAATATACGTACCCCATGTAGCAAAACCAGCATGAGATTCCTCTCCCTAACTACTCCATCCAGTCCTATGTCGCAGCTGGCCATTCCCCAAGCAAAAATGATGCAAAGGTATGTGAGTTCTGGCTGTAAACCAGACTGCTGCCATCCAATAATGCAGCAATAATTGGTCGAGCCCAAGAGCAAATACTTGGGTGTTTAACTACTGTTGTGCTTTCCTCCTTCTGTGCAACCATGATAGCATCTGCTGTAAGGGTGTAGGTGCTTACTCTTCCAGAGGACTGAGATACAGCACACAAATTTTATTTCTTTTGAACATCTAGAAGACCTGTAATGAATGCTTGGATTTTGAGCCATCGACTATGACTAGAGCAACAGAAAACTCCCTGAACTGTAGTCTAGTTCACACAAGCGCAGTGTGATATGTTAACATTATTTTATAAAATACCTGATGACCAGCAAGTTTAATGACACAGAGAGAAAGTTGAGAAGTCAGGTAGTTACAGGTTCTGATCGTTTACGAGCTCTGTTAGTTTGCTGCTGGTAGTTTGATTCAGTTTCACAAATTTCTACTGCAAAGAAAAATAACCATTTTCATGTTTCTAAACAAAATCAGTTGTAGAGAGGGTTGGGGTTTTTTTGACCATCCTGAATCAAATGCTGTTGCAGTGTTATAATCTATACCATAGTTTGAAACACAAATGTAGTATGAAAATTAGGCTTGAGAAGTATAGAAACCCATGCATGACGCATTGTATGTCACAAGATCTGTGATGTAGCCCTTTAGTTCTCCTTTTTCAGCCCCATTTAAGTAAAGAATTTTTTTATTTGAAAGAAAGATCTTTTTTTTTCATTTTTTTATTACTCTCATTGTTTTCACTTACAAACAAAAACTGGGCTGAATTTTGAGTGTGTTTTCTTTCTCATGCTTAGCTAATCTGTTTTTTGTGCATAGAAACGGCTTTTGCAGTTGCAGTATGTGAATAGATGGTCTTGTAAGACATCTTAGATCTCACTGATCATGTTTTTAGTACTAGACTGGAGCTTTAGGCATTGGTATTAGTTTCCAGTAATGGCCAATATATATGGTAGAAAGCTTGTCAATCTGCCGATCATCCTCTTTATATATGTTACTTACTAATTTTACATAGAAATAGAATTGTTGGTTACTTAGAGCAGCAAAATATTAGAAAAACTAGTTAGCATGTTTTTAGAGCTGCAGGATTCTATGGCAAATGGGAAGTGTGGGACACTCACAACTTGAGGACCTCCCATTTCAGATCAGGAGCACTTTCTTCTGTCTAATCTTGTGGATTAACTTGACAAATATTTCTTCTGAAGTACAGAACTGAGTGATATTGTTTGCAACCTTCCAGATAAAGCAGAAAAATTGAGATCCTCTCTGCTTCACAAGGGTATAAAGGTTTGTCCTGGTTCTGTTTGGAGTAAGGTGAATTTATTGTGCAAACATGAGAATTGGATAATTTTGCTTTCCCTGCAATTCTTGTCTGTCACTTACTTTGTTTTTTCTCCCTTTACTCCAACCAAGCCCAACTCCCTCCTATTTCACCCTACCTTCTTCCACCTCAGGTTTAGACTATCTGTCCCCAAACTCCACTCCTGGACTCACCTTGTTTTTAACAACTTGCACATTAAGTGAATTCTATAGAGTAAACCAGTAACAGCTGCCATTCTCTATCACTGTTGCACTCCTGAGCATTCATGCGGATTTTGGTAGTTATCCTTCAAGTCCTAAATGCTCTCAACTGTACTGGAGACATCCTGCTCTTCTCTGCTTGTTGCTTTCCTCTTCCCTGTCACCACAGCAGCCACTATCCTTCAGCTGCTGCTCGATGCCAGAAAGAATGTGAAAGCTGCTTATTTTTTCCTCTCCCCACAAGCTTCTTTGCCATCTTATTTTTCTTTTTCTCTTCCTCGTAAATTGCCTTTCTACAGACCATCTGGAAGAACTGATTCGCTCTGTGCCCTTCTCTTGCTGTAACGAGATTTCTGCCAGAGAATTCATTCCATGTTAGTCTCGTCTTCTGTCCTGTCTGTAGCCTCTTCCAGACAGGGAACACATGTGAGAAGGCCCTTGTCAGCCCAGGGCTGATGCATGCTTGGAGTTATATATATATATATATATGTGTGTATATATATATATATACACACATATATTCACACACAAACACACACATACATATTTGTATGTGTATAAATATGGTTCTTGAAGTCAGTCAGTAAAAATGGGTTGTGCGTAGTCAGAATTCCCAAGGTCAGGCTGTGTCCTGGAGTTGCACGGTACTTGAGTGTCTCCACACATGGACTTCTACCAGCTACCAGAGGATTTCTGCACCATGCAGTTCAGGTCTTTGTAGAAACTTGTGACTAGGTCTCAATGAGGAAGCTTGGTACCAGAAGTAAGACATCTGCAGTGGCAGAACAGTCCAGTCCTACCAGGCTCATGAGAGTAAGATGGTACATCAGCAAGGGTGCAGCTTCCTATAACACCATAGCTTCTAGAGCCTGACTTTAGATCATTAAAATGAAATGGACTATGCAGATGCCTATGCTTCTGCAGAGAAAGAGGGGCAAAGAGGAAGTCTTTTTGGTTTTGTAAGCTTTGGGTATTCTTCCAGGCAGTTAGAAACATCAAAATATTTGGATTTCAGAGGAAATAATATGCTAGAATTTCTCAAATCAAATTTAGTTGTTTCCTCTTGTCAGAACCAAGAAAACATGTAGAAGATAACTGATTACAAAAATAAGACTTCTAAGAATGTAATTTTATTTTGCTGGCTTCTTTGCTTCTGTATAGACGTTAAATAGAGACACTGAGAAGCATAGGTTGGTTATTTCAAAGTAATTCTTCTTGCTGAAACCCTATGAGCTGATTGAGTCTCTTGCAGAACAACGTATGAGAGATTGATCCTCACGCATAGCAGCTTACTATGCATTTCATACTAAATATATATCTTGTTCTACTGATTACAGTATGTAAGAGGATAACACCTTAAAGTCACTTCTGACTCAAACATTTGTATTGTATGTTCATGATACACAAAGTTGCTTAGGCATATGTTTTTAGCAGTAAACATATCTGTGGTGAAGTTAACAACTGTTGGCTTGTGAGAGGTTTTGGGGGACTAAAAGTCAACATTTATTGCAGTTTTGGAGGGGACAGAATCAGTTTCATTCCAAATCAGAACTGAATTGATTATTGAGATAGTACCAACTTTCCTGGTACATCTGTATATATTTACTATTTATGGCTGAGGTTGTGCTTTTGTATCCTGGCATGTCTGAACTGCTAACCTATTATATCAGATTCTTCTGACTTTTCAGTCTATATGGCAATAACAACTCTTGTTAACTAATTATAAACATGGTTGCATGATTCAAAGATTTAATAGCACATTAGTGAGTGCTGGAAAACAGTATTGCATGAAGTTAAACTCACATTAGGATAAACACAAGGATGGAATTATTTAAGTTCTGGAAGCACCTTTTCCCAAGGGATGCATTTCCTGCATATTTTTTGGGTTTTTTTTTGTGTGTGGTTTTTTTTTTGTTGGTTCCCTACCCCCCGCCAACTCTCACAAGCCTTTTCAAATTCTTTTCATAAAAAATGAAATTTAATTCTACTACCTGAAGACTAATTATGAATAACCATCTTCATTCTCTTTTCTGCCTTCACAGGCACCTGTAAAAAGTAGATCTCTGTTCTTTTGACTGTAATTCAGTAATAGGTTGTAAGTATATTATGTCTAAATGAGTATTAATCTTTTAGTCAAAAATCAAGCTTTAAAAAAGTCCATCAATTCTCTTAAAAACAAACAAAAAAAACCCCTCTCAATAAACTCTACATTGAGTAAAAAGCATGAGTTACAATGATGTACATAGTCCAGAGGAATTCTATAGTCGAGATGATGGGCATTTGTAAGTATATTATGTCTAAATGAATATTAATCTTTTAGTCAAAAATCAAGCTTTAAAGAAGTCCATCAATTCTCTTAAAAACAAACAAAAAACCCCTCTCAATAAACTCTACATTGAGTAAAAAGCATGAGTTACAATGATGTACATAGTCCAGAGGACTTCTATAGTTGAGATGATGGGCATTTAAGCTTTATTTACATATTTTTGAAATATGTAAAGTTACATAATTAATGGATACAATTTTTAGCACATTCTTTGTTTAACCTACTTGATTTTTTTCTTCTCTACATTCTGGAACTTTATGTGGCTTTTATTTTTATAAACACCCTCAGGCTTATAAACTTCATAACTTATATTTGAGTTTTTCTGATTTTTGCCTAAAAAAAATCCTTTCCAAATATTTCTTTCCCCCCGAACTCCCACAAGATAAAACAGAATTGTCAGTTCTTTATCATATTACATTTATATTATGATTTCTTTTGGAATGGAATGAAATGAAAAATCAGTTGAAGAGAACTGACATCACTTTGCCATAGTCTTGCCTCTTTTAAAGAGCAAAATAAAATTTGTTATTTTATTCCACAATAAAAAACCCTAAATGATAGAAATTTCTGTATCTTGAAGGCATCCAAGAGTCTACAGGTTTTACAAGAACACTTGGGTTAAGAAGTATAAGGTTATACATGACTGTATGTACATTACTATAGTGGCCGTACATTACTGGATAGCGTTTTCTGATGAGTTGTTTGCTTTGTCCTTCCTGTTCCCCGAGGCTTGCTGTATGTTTCTATCTGTAGAAAAGAAGTGCATGGCTATGTGATGCAATGTTTTAACACACAGTATTTCAAAGGTGACATACATCATCCATTTTGGACAATAGGCATCCTATCCAAATGAAGCAGAAAAATCCAGGCAAGCCAGATGGGTAATTTTCTGGAGTATTCAGGGAAATGGTAGTATTATGGTTCACTGACTATCCAAGGTGCTTTGGCACATATATCATTTTAAGCTATTCAGAACATAGTAACCAAAACCCAGTGAAGTGGCCTGATCCTGTCAGTTCCTTTTCATTTATTGCATTCAGATTTTTGGCATAAACCTTAGCTGTATCTCTCCTGTGAATAAGATTGCCTTGCTGAAAAAACTGGAGGAATGAAGAAACACTGATAAGAGGTAAATGTTTTAAGCTCTGGTAACTAAAAGATAATGACTTATGTTTTTATCAACGAATACCTGGCATTTTTCATAGAGCAATGGAAAAGCTAAAAATGTTTCTTATTTACATTAGGTACAAACTTCTGTTTGTATGGACACAAATAAAAAAATACAACATTTCTAACCTTTGTCTCTGTATCTATTTTCGAACATTAATTTTTGACATCCTGGTTAGAAATTGAAGACCATGCACACAGTAATGCACATGCGAATAATCACTGTAGCTCTATCTTGATCTTATCATCAACCTAATATATAGTTCTTTCTTTTACAAATCCCCCTAAATCATTAATCTTAATACTTTCAGTGACATAGACATGCATTTTATTGAAATTCAAAAGAAATGATAAATAGTAGTAGTTCAGGTGTGGTCACTTTAAGTATTATACAGATTCTACTTTTGATCAAATGCAAATAAAAGTCAGATATTTTGTGGATGTGTATGCTGCTGTGCCTAGCCATCAATGCTGACCTTTATCAATAAAGTAAGAAAAATCGAAAAGGTCATGATAGGTATAACAGTTTTTCAACTGAAATGTTCTTTTATTGTTTATTTACAGACAAACCCTAAAATCAAGCATATGGTTTCTTCAACAAAAGCTGTCTCAATATGGTGAGTAATTAACAGGTTCAATATGAAAGTGAAAAACTAATCTTCTTTAATGGTGTTTCTTTTTACTTGACTGAAATGATGTTTAACATACTGACCTCAAAAAAAAAAATCCTACCTCTTTACTATAAGGAACAGCCTTTCAATATTGTACCAGGTACAGGCGGAAAATAAAAGATGCTACAATTA
The DNA here is from genome assembly GCF_013368605.1 of Nyctibius grandis. NCBI lineage: Eukaryota > Metazoa > Chordata > Aves > Nyctibiiformes > Nyctibiidae > Nyctibius > Nyctibius grandis. The sequence goes on along the minus strand of NC_090695.1, from coordinate 45,518,067 downwards.
TATTTTCTTACCGGGGGTGACCTCTAGTGTGAAACAATGGCATTTAGCATCCTTTTGGGCTTGAAATGGCGGCTTTTTGCCAATTACAGTGGATTTCTCAAGTCTGTCAATGCATAGAGGAACAAGGTAACTCGTAATTAAAAAAGCAACCCCCAGCACCTACCCTGGAGTAATTGTCTTCTCAGTCCAGTGTTTCCTTTAAATGTTTCTTTAACAGAAAGTTAAGAAGTCCAGTAACTTTTCTTGCCCAAATACTGTAATTCAGATTCTGTCCTGTTACTGATGACACCAGTGAAGCTATTAGTTATACTTGTCATTAGCTCTTTATGCATTCATTCCTTCTCTACAATTCATCTGTATGAACACAACTATGCTAGATAAAACCCATGAAAAAGCTTTTTTAATAATTCATAGAAAAAATGTGTTCATAAAAATTAAATTTACCAAATGAAAATCTGAAAAATGAGAGTATGTGAAACAGCAAGCTGTACTGCAGCCTTAACTTCAATACATTTGTGGTGGATGTGTGTGTAACATCTTCAATGCTGTGGGTGTGCTAGCTGCTAGAACAGTTATCTATGCAGTAATATTGCAGGTTTTTCCATTCCAATTTATCTATGGATGTGTTCCATCTCTTAGAGCTGGACATTCTCTGCATATTCATGTTTATAAAAAGCATACATGTATAGTTTTTTTTTTTGTTTTTTAAGTCAAAGGCTATGTCAATTCACAGCAAAGCTGACTTTGTAAGTAATTGTATTATCCCTCAGACTGTGTTTAAGAGAGACATGGAGTTTATGTGCATTGCAGTATGACATGCTTTACTCTTACTTATCCCATTAGTTGTAAAATCATTGCTGAATATTAATTTTCTTCTTTGCTGAGAGATGTGGAATTATTGTAATTCCAAATGGTGCTATCAATATCAGAAAGAGACACAAATTACTGAAATTATCCTCTGTTCATTAACAAGGTGGATGTTAGTACGAAGATTATCAAATAATAGCCACATAAAAAATAATTTACTACACATTTTTGTTCTCTAATTATAAATTTAAACAGTGTGGGCTTGTCAGGAAAAGAATAGAATTGAATGAAAAAAATGGAAATATTAGTATGGAGAAAATGTATGTCAATTTTAAACAAAATATTTTAAGCTTCTGAAATTAATTTGGAAAATTGTCCGTTTTCCTTGAGATCCCAACATCTGGTTATTTTGCAGCCCTGATATTCTTGGGCTTTGTCCAGACAGATCTTGTAAGCTAAACAGATCTCAAGCTAAGTACAAGCTAGGGAGTCTCTTGAGTACTACTGTGCTCAGGAAGTGTGTAGATGTGTAATGCACTAATCTTTAATATTGAGATACATCACAAAACATATTCTACTCTGCAAGAGGTGGACGGGTATTTGGTCAGCTTAGTGTGGTGGCCAGTACAGACTGATGCTTTAAGCTAGTTTAAAAGTTTGCAGTGGGATGGGATTGTTGCAAGTTTTGTGCTCATTGCCTTAAAAGGAAAAAAAAAAGTGTTCCTCAGATTGTTGAATTTTCCTTTTGAAGGGTGTTTTGAGATCTATTGGTATGCCAAAACAATGCCAATGTTACAATGTGCTCTTAGAGTAGCTCAGTATCTCTAAGGTTTTCAAAACAGAAGCAGGTAGTTTGAATTAATGCACAGTTTCCCTGGAAGTTGGTTTTGGCATATCTGTTGTAATTACTCCTTCCAACCATTCCTTCCATACTGAGTCATGGAACTTTTTTCAGGTGTCAAATATTTCTGTATCTTTTGTCCATTCATTGATACATGTCTTCTTCTGTTATTATTATTACTTCTACTGATGTTATGTATCTTGAAAGAAAATTTCATCATGTCTTATTTTCTGTCATTTATTAGATGGATAAATGTACAGCCCCTCTCATGGAAATAGCCTCTGTCCAATTGCTATATGTTAAAAAACTCTGGTACTTCCAGTTCAGCAGTTAGATTACTACCTACACCTAAGCAAAGTGAAGGAGGTCACCTTTGTCTAGAGTGAAACAATATTAGAAGATTAGGGAAATAAGATCTAAGTTTATCTGAATCATATTATAGATATTGAAGTTGACCTAACTTTGGAGTGTTGTTCTTTCAAGACTATAAATCCTGAGATCCAGGTGGGTGGAAAATACTTGGAATCTGAGATCCAAATATTTGTTCAGTTGCTATCAGTACATGTTTGAACTTGACTAATAACCTGCAATCAGAAACCTGAACTCTTAGAGTTTTCCTTAGCTATGTTCTATAGTCAGGTAGACACATAGTAGTGTGTGAACTATGCTTAAACTCAGTTGTCACCACTGGTAGGAATTGAATCTGTCACGTCAAACTAAATAGAAACTTTTCTGCGTAACTATTTTAATAATGCTGACTCAGCAAAAGATTTAGAAGCTTCTGAAACACTGTTCCTCTCACCATGGGTTTGTATTGATTCCAAAGCTGATCTTCGTAGGCTTCTGCAGAAGACTATGCTGAAAGAGTAAATACAGTTTTCTCAGTCCACTTTTAACTTAGTTTCAAGGAGGATTTTTCCTTGCGTATGTAGTATTTATTGGTGTATACCTAGTGTAAGTCAAGTTCAGGGCTTTAAACATTAGTGATGGAGAGTATTGTAAGAATGCTTTCATAGCATTGATCAGGAGGATGCCAAGAGGTTAAACCTAACAGCGTTTTGAAAAGTGCTTTTCACTCTGAAAGTAGAGGTAGGAAAGTGGTGTTTTGAGAGGTATTTTTGAAAAATTGAACAAAACAATCTGAGAATTGGAAATTATTTTCAAGAAATATGCTTTGTAAATGAAAGCTTGTAGAGTAAATTATATTTGATATGCTTTTCCTTTGCACTCTTATATTGATACTTGGTTTGTTTTAGATTTTTTTCTCTCTCATTTTTTTTCGCTTTGTGTCTTAAGACAAGTCCTGGTGAGTGTAGTTTCTGATTTCAAAAAGTTCTTATTAAGGGAAATCCATTACTTCTTGTTTAAGCTCTGAGAAATCTTTTCCTTTTTAAATATTTGATTGCTCAATTTGGTTAATGTATACTGTCTAATTTAGGATCTACCTGGCCTTGCTACATCAAAGTTTTATCCTATTTTTTTCAAAACTGTGATATGTTAGAAAAGTAGTGGTTTTTATAGTGGAGCAGACAAGATTTGGTTCATCCCAATGGTGTGACTTTATGGACTTAAGGTGAAAAATGAATTTGACCAACTGCTTATTAGACTGACTGTTCTATAGAACTTTCAGTTTCTGTCCCGTAGCCTTCTGCAATTTATCCAGCCTGTTTTGGCTCAGGAAGAACCATACCCTGTGCTGCAAGGTATAGTGGATCCATTGCAGTGCTGTCAGCTGACACTGAGAAGAAAAATGCAGAGATTTTTGTATTTTTATTTCTTTACCACTTTATTAGAAAATACACATACAAGTAATTTTGCTGAAGTCTTCCCATGTGAAGAAGATGTTCGTCAGTCCTGTAATTTCATTCATAATGTTATGAAAGCCTTCACTGGTATCTTGAAAGGGTTCAGCCACAGTGCTTTTTCAGTATCTTCAGTCATTAAAGCCAAAGGCATACAAGTGTACTAATGTATTTAAACATTTTCCAATCGTTTAAAGGCTTTGGAGATATTTTTTGCACAAAGTTTTATCTCCAAATGTGCTATAAAGAGCCTATATCTGACTTGTGACCTTGTTTAGTCAAATACCAGTGAGGTAAAATCCTGTGTAATTCCTGGACAGAAATATTTTCCATTTACTAAAAGCACTCAAAACAGTTTTCCTTATCCCATGTCTTTTTGTGGTGCACTTGTAATTTGCCTGAATACCATCTAGTCTGCATAGTGTAAAAATTCTCATGCTGTCAACGCAGAAATATTTTATTCCTGTATGCAGGCTTTTCCTTTCTTCTCTTTCTCTTTGATCCTTACACTCTTCAAAATGAGGCAGGTCCAGAAAAATTATCAAGTTTGTATGCAGATTCAGAGAAAAGCTCCACATCACTTCTCATGCAAGGAGACGTAGGATACCTCAGCCGCGAAATCAGAAACATAATGGGGTTGATTTTGGCACAGGCTGTGTTGTGTCATACACATTTCAGGGTTTTTGAAGATGACATCCAGATTGACTCCATATCTCCTCAATTTTTGAAGTCATTTGAGCAGTTTAGCAAATGTTACTTTGTATTGATTGTGAATGACTAAATAATTGGAACATTATCACAAGACAGTTTATATAGCTTCTAAAACGAGTTAACCTCCAGGTCCCTACAATACTCCATTCTGCTCTTAGTCACATGATTTATTAAGTAGGACTGATTTTTCTGTGAAGTGTATCTTAAAGTATCCTACAGTTAAAATAATTGTATGGATTTTATAAATAAATATCAACAAGACTCAATTTCATCTACAGCATATTTACATCAATAAAAACCCCACTTTACGCTTTCATTCTTGCAGTCTTACAGCAAAAGCAATCTAATTCATTAGTTTGAGTTTCATGAAAGCTACATGCCGGATAAAGAAATCACTTCGGCTTGTCAAGTCCCCTGTCGCATTTAAGCCCCTTTCTAGAGATGTTTTATTATTCAGAAAACCCACTTAGGTTTCTAAAACCCACTTCTGATAATGTGGGGATGGTCTTTATAGATCCTCTACTAGTTCTGAGGCATCCACTGAAGTTGTTTGAAACCAAGAGTTGCCACTGTGCTGGTTAGGTGGAATATTAGCGTGTTATGTGCTTATAATAAACATCTCATTTCAGACATGGCATTTTTATGACATTCTGAAGTTTAACGTCTCTCATTTAAATTCTTCTTAACAGTCAGGCTCCTTGTTCTTACATGATTTTCTGTTGTGATTTGGAAAAGGGTTCATAGTATCCTTTCAATATCTTCTAGATTCATTTGCAACAGTTGCTCAAAATGAAAATTTTGTGCCTATTATTTCAAGGAAGTGCAAGTTAGTGAAATATGCATGACTGTACAACTGTGTACTGGCACTGCAAGTGGACTTAGGTTGAGGAATGGATAGGATGTTAGAAGAATTGCCATACTAGTAAATGCGTTGCATTCTAGTACAGTCATTATCATTGTTCAACAGTCTGAATTGTGCTTTTCATTTTGACAGCCCCACCTTCTACAGCACATCACCTAGCTCTTTGATCTCTTTCGTCTTGCTTTTCATTTTGCAATTTTATATTGCTGCTTCCCCAGTCTCTCTGCAAGTGCTGACACAATTACCTTGTGTCACGGTTTAAAGCTGGGCCTGCTATTAAACCTGTGGCAGATGCTCTCTGTTAACCCTCCCCCCCGCAAAGGGAAAGGGAAAGGGAAAAGGGAGAGAGGCTTCCGGGTTGGAAAGTTAAAACAGTTTTAATACACTATAATAATGAAAAAAAAAAGTATAATAACAATAATAGAAATAATCAAATATATACAAATATATATACAAACCCGAGATTGAGCTCCCCTGAAGTCAGCCACGCCACCACCAGCACTGCAGGGCAGTCTCCGGGAAGGCCCAGCCTGGGCCTAGCGACGGTCGAGAGCTGGATTCAGGAATGCACGGATCGGGATCGGGGGCAGCAGGAAAACAAACGGAGTCCTCCTTGGACATCGGCCATAGCAGAAAGAGAGCGAGACCCTCGTGATCCCCCCGCTTTATACTGAGAATGACATGTATGGGATGGAATACCCTCGTTGGTCAATTTTGGGTCACCTGTCCTGTCCGCTCCCCCCTGCAGCTGCAACCCCCCTTTGGCTCTTCACTCGTAAGCAGTGAGGAATTCAGCAGTGACCTTGGTTTCTCTCAAGAACAAGTACAGCAAGAGCCTTTCTGCAAAACATCCCTACCGGTGCCTCAGTGATAACTACAAACTTCGAGCATTATCAGTCCTGGAAGCAGACACTGTCTGCAAAAACATGCAGTTAGTTTCAGAAAGTGCAGTTACTTAGAGGAGACTTAGCTGAAAGTAAAAATCACTGAAAGGAAAATCGGCCTGGTTTAGGCCAAACCAGGACACCTTGACATCTTGAGATATAATTATAACGTTTTATGTTTCATGGCTCATTTTGGCCATAATAAGTAAGTCAGCTCACATAACCTTGGTCTGACTCCTTTATACTTATTTAACAGGTCTTAATCTGCACAGTTTTATTGCTTGTTGTGGCATCTTGTGCCACATTTTCCCACAACCATTTAGCCCTGTGTAGTCTTGATAATGGTTATTCAAAGTTCAATGTACAAAGTTCAGTGTACATATTTTTAGTATACTACCTAAGAATTAGTAGATCTGATTGTATGTAGAGCTTCTGTATAACCTGGTCTACTTATTATCTTTGACTAAGTCTATGCAACTTTGTTGACTAGGAAACTAATTGTATATTACTGGTTTTCTGTTTAAAATAAAATTATCAGATGAAGACAGATTACATTAATTATAGTACTGGATGTGAGCAAGTCTGTGTCTGTAATGGGAGCATGAGGCTAAACTATAACATAAATGTCATTGCCATGAGAAGAAAGGTAGGAGTGCTGCAGAAGAAGCTTTGGGCTAGCATGATAAGGCAGTTTGCACAGAGAGAGCAGCCTTAGTTTTCATGAGGTATTTAAACGAAAACATAAAGTATGTTGAATGTGAGGCATTTCAGTCTGTCCATACTGGTCTTCACTGGAGTGAGCCATTAACTGTTTGCTTAGTAAAATCCACTTCTGTATTTCTTAAAGTGTTTTGCCTTTTAAAAAGTGAATAGACACTTGTTCTGTACATAATTCTGAGCCTGTTTTTACTTGGTTCAACTGAAATTACTGCTGCAGCTCAGGACCAGATTTTTACTTTTGAATGGTCCATGCCTTGTCCCAGTGCGTCAATATATTGAACCGTTTTCCTGAATTTGCACAGAGGAGAATAGTCATACTGAGTTCATATAAAACAGGGCTAGAGTTCATGGCAGCGGTCTTTTGAATCGTCAGCTTTTTAGCTTTGCGCTAAAATTTGTATGTAAAGAACAGAGAGAGTATGAAGAAAGCAGATGTAAAGTCAAGGAATGGGTGTATGAACTGAGGAATAAATTGCAAGAATTTTTTAAGCTTGTTGTTTTATAGCTCCTGGATATGTGCCTCTTCAGAAGCACAGAAGCTGTGCTGAAGCTCTCCTGCCATGCTCAGACATTCACATCATCCCATGCACATGCTTTCCTATGACCAGTTCTGTTCAGATAGATTTTGGTATAGTGATATGTACTTCAAATTGAACCACTATGCTGCCACTAACTAGAATTTCAGTACATTTAATATTCTTACTTTTATGTATGTGTACATGGGGAATATAATGCACATTGAACATAAATAATTAACAAAAAGTGAGAGTGGAGTTTTATAGGAGTCTGCTTATTTTTCTGCTAATAAAAGCCTTCTGATTTTGAAGATCAAGGTGTATTATGATGCATTAATATGATTTTCTGTATAGCACAGGATGTATGCTGTCAAAGTCAATCTGGTCTCCACAGAAGTAACATATTATTTTAATTCTACATGTCCTTGTCAGTTTCATATCATCACAACAGTGAAATCAAATTACTTCCAGCTATGTGGACAAGAGCACAAAATTTGCTTATTCCTTTAGCATGTTTCACAATTTGGATCTTTTGTTCCCTACACAGGAACAAATTGCCTAGGCTGAATTATGCCTGAAGCTTATCTTGTGTCTAAATATTCTTTTCTATGTAAAATATTATGAACAGGTGGTATTTTTGCTTTATTTAAGAACTGGCATTTTTAATTCTTCCTGAGGCAAAAAAACCCAAAAGGAGCAAATGAACATACATATTCAAACATGAATTATTTCATGCTCTTTTTCATGGTTTTTTACTTTGTCATGTAACCCGGCTGCACATGTCAATTCTAATCTTTGCATTCTGCCATTAGATCTCGCTTTGGTAACAACAGCAACAGCCAGTGAATCAAGTTTACTTTAGAATACTCTTTTTAGTCATTTACAAGCTGTTTATATGATAGTTATAAACTAAGAGGGATCTAATTATTTAAATTTTTTTAAAACACTCATGTTTTTTTCACTGTGATAAGCAACATTTTTAGAAGCTGTTAGTGATCTTTTGGTAATAAATTGCTATTCCTACAATTAGGTCATTGTAAAGAGTTGTTAACACATTTATAAATTATTAATTATTAATTCATTTCTCTAATAAGCTAGTGTTACTTGCTGTATTTCTCCTTTACTGTATAAACTAAATGCCATACCACATTTGTGTTTGAAAGCCTTGTTCTCCACTTCAATGGTGCAGCAAATTCCAGTAACTTTTCCTAGCCTGTAAATCCATAGAGGCTGCAAGCATGAATACCACATGCAATTTTCAAGTTGTAACTTCACACTCGTATTCTGGTCATTGATGGTGAAGACACACTTAAGGAAAGAAGTTTCCAGAGAAGTTGTGACGCAGCGGTCTATTACTCAAAGACTTAGAAGAAGGGCTGCTTGGGAGCTGCCTGGCTTACTAGATACAACACAAAACATCACCTTTGCTACCTGGGTTGAAAGTCCATGATTTCACTTCAAGGTCTTACGTAAAATAACTCGGCCCACCTGTTTACTTTTGTGCTTTCACCTGCTTTTCTATCTTCTCTTTGTTCAACCCCAGAACAGACTTCTAAGCTTTTCTCAATATGTGCTTCTCCACCTCTGCTCTCACAAATTCTTCCATATGGCCCCATTTGTATTCATCCCACTTCCTGAAGCAGTCTGACAACCCTTTGCACTCTTCTTTTCGAATGACTTGTGAAGACACACAACTTGAGAAAAAAGGATGATAAATGTTGGCCTACTCATCCAGTGAATAAATGCATGTCTATATACACAAGACACTTATGAGCCATGAGGCTAACAAGACGTGTGCTTAACTTTTACCCTTTCTTTTCAATGCTTTCATCAGTTCACTCTTTTTCCTCCCACTCCCTTATGGATGTACTGTCTAATTAGACTATAACACTTTTGAATTAGGGGCATCTTTTTATATGTTTATGAAGTAATCTACACATCACATTTATACACTTCTGAAATGTTTATACTTTCTGATATTTGGTTATAATGCCTATTTTAAAGGTAAATATGTTTACTTGAGATCCTTTTGTATTATTAAAGGCTTCTTTTGTTTTCAGTGATGTGAATAAGGTGATAAAAGTGAATTATTAGAATAATTTCACTTTCTTACTTCAGAAGAAGAGAGGTTTTATAGATCTAGCTATGGGTTTTTTTTGTTATGTACGTTCCAAAGACAAAAATGTATGTTACATAAAAAGTCAGTATTTTCCACTCCTCTTAAGTCACACTGAGGTGTCGTTGTGCATTTGGATGTATTACTTAATTTGTGAGACTGGAAAAAGTCATACTAATAGTTCTGAAACTTGTTAGATGGCTTGATCTGTTGCTGAGTGAAATGTGTGGAAAGTCTCCCACTGATTTCTGTGGGTGTTCAGTCAAGTTCTGTGTGTTCCTCTGTCTTCATGCTTCAGCTTTTAGCAGTTTGGCAAAATTTCAGAGCTGCAAACTTTTTCTCAAGTCTAATGTGGTTTTTATGAACTTGAATTTTAAGTATCCCAGCTTGGCTGGCATGGAGACTTTAATCTTATCATGTTTATAAGGAAGTAGCTGAATGGACAGACGTTCCTGTCTTTCTCCTCCAGTTCTGTTATATTCAACATAATATGTATGTGCTTCCTGTGTACTTAAATCTTCAATTACAACTCATGAGTTTGTCTTAAAGGTCTGAGAGCACATCAGTGAAAGCTTTACATAGATGTCAAATCACCAGTTAGGGCTGAAAATCTGACTTTGAGCTGATGTTAGGCTAGCCAGAGTTATAGTTTGAGCTAGTAAAAGAAACCTCTTTATTTGGTTTTCTCAATTTCAATAATAATGAATCCAATGTTCAACAGGAATTTCTATACAGGGTCTGCCACTGAACTAAGTGGCAGAGTACTCACATACAGACTCAAGCCCAGGTGTGCTACTCTATGTTCAGCAGAAGGAAAGCATTAATGATAACAAATTTCTCTAAGAGGAGAAGAGAAATTTAAATCCAGGATAAAAGTAAGAAGAGCAGCAGACAAATAATGTCTGAATAATTAAAGTAGGAGTGAAAGGATACAGAATCAGTAAAGCAGAGGTATAAGACACTGTCAGTTCATCCTTTTATATTTTCAAATATTTCAAAACCTCTCAGTGCCAGGTGGCAAACACAAAAAAACCACCAAATCCTAGCAAAAGGCATACATCAAAGCAGACACTTTGGGCCTTTGGCTCTTGGAAAGAAAGGTCACCCTTCTGCCTTTCCAAAATGCTAACAGAAATCTTTCTCAGAGAGTAGTAATATTTTTATTATCATCTGAGCAAGGCCCTGTTGTCAGCGATTGACAAGGTTTCCACCTCCACATTTCTTCCATAACTATGCTTAACAAGCAGGCTGGTGCTTGTAATGAAAATTCAACAGGACTCAGGGAACCTGAAAATTCACCAGTGGGTCTTATGCAGCATATAGTAGCTATCACTGCACTTGGCAGCAAAATTTACAGCAAAATATTTTGATCACAAACTTTTTTATTTTTAGTGTAGCAGACAGTTCTTAGTGTAATTAGCATGTGGAAACATTATTGTTCCAAAAAGGCATTACAAGGGTATGTTACACAAATATATGGTTTTGTCATCAAATGTGATACCTGAGGTGTCGATGATATCTCTTACTCAAAAATTTGGAGTGAAAAAGCTAAGTTGCCTTTCTCTTTCTTTTGTCTCCTCTTTTCTTCCTCTAATTTGGTAGCTGTTGTTATCCCCCATTTCACATATGGATAAAGATGTGAATGAGAGTGGGGCAAAAAAAGGAATAAAGTTACTTTCCCAAATTCACATATTTGGTAGAATAGAATATACTGATTCAAGAGTTCTTCCTGTTCTTTTAGCAGCAAAGACATAGAAAAGCATCTGTTTTTATAGTGAAGATACAAATTAATTGTATAATGAACTCAAGTTTAAAAAAAAAAGACATACGATATCCAGAACACTCAGGTAATTAATGATCCTTTGCAACCTGTACACTTGCACGAAGATCAGAGCTGTATGTCCAGGAGTATGATCACCCCATTTAAAAATCCGAGTCTTATCATTAGTGTCTGTGGCTTGTTCAGTGGTCACAGCGTCATTCCTAGAGGACAAAGACCTGGTCAAACCTTCTTTGAATTCAGTAGAGGTTTTGCTATTGATTAAAGTGAGAGGAGTGCTTTCCTAAATGAACATAAAGGCTGAACTAATCTCTCCCCTCATAGGTCATTCTAGCATGTCAGGCTTGGAGCACACTAGTGGGACAGGGTACTGAAAGCTTGCACTGTTTCATATTTCACTGTAGCAGTTCTGTGAATGAGTCAATGAGTTCAGTCTCTGGGGCATTTAGTCTAATAGCTTTCAAGATAACTAAATTCACTTTATAAATGAATTTACAGCTGGAATTTGAATATCTTCAACCCGTCACCAATTGCTTTGTTCAACAAACTGCAGAAGGAAAGCTGCCCTTACCACACTATAGAAGTGGACAGATTATTTCCAAACAGCAGAGAACAATTTTTTTTCCCTCCTACTAGCTTCTCTAAGATCACTAGGCAGAATGTTTGAAAAACATGGGTAAAAGGGGAAAAAAACATTAGTGTTGGTGAATGCACTGAAATCCCCTCTAGGTCATGCTTGAGTAACTCAAGTCTGACCTTGGCAGGTAAAGGAACAGAAACATGGTAGCAGGGTTAAAACTCAAGACCCAGTAGCACATCCGAGACACTTTTGATGTTTGATGTTTTTATGATCCTCCAGTGTCTAACCAACAGGAATAACCTGCAGGATTCAAAGAGCAAAGCTCAGCATCTTTACGTCAATTCAGTGATCTGTTCTCCCCAGCTCTGTCACTGTGGATTTTTACCAGACAGATCCTGCAGTGCTCTGAGCACTTAGCACACACACAGAGATTAATCTTCATTTTACTCCTGTACTTCTCTTGTGCTGCATTGCCATCTGGAAGCTTGAACCAAAGGCTCTGGAAAACCCGTTTGAGAAACTGGATGTCTCAAGAAATGAGACTTCCTGAGCTTTTCTAAAGAAAGCACTAAAAAAGCACTAAACAGCAGGGCATGTCTCTAAATACATATGGCCTGTCTTTTCAAATCTTTGCAATCCTTTCCTTTTCTAGGAGTGGTATCTCTTAATATAGCTGTGATAAGTAAAAAAAAGAAAAACAGATAAAAATGCAGATGATAGTTAATGACAGGATAGCGAAGATGAGAGATGACTCCCATAACTTAATAGGCAACGTGACAGCAGATGAAATTTGATGCTGATGGGGCAAAACGACATACAATTGGAAGAACAATTTCTTCTTCTGGTACACTTTCTTTATACATAAAATAACTGAGGAAAATAAAGACTGAACATTGTTGTGGACTTTGGGCTGCAATGTTTCAGTAATCAAAAGTAACAAGATATTTAATTCCCATAGGTATCTGGAATTCCTATTTAACTGCATGATACAAAGGAAATTGCATTATTACTGTACCATAGTCTAGATGATAGGAGAGCCTTTTAGTCATGGGATTGGGAGAAACAGAAGCTGATCAGATGAGCATGAATGTGTGTACAGAAAATTATTTTACTAGGAAAAGCTGAGATTCTTTACATTTCAGAGAGAAAGAGCAAGAAGAGCATTTTAATATCTCTGAGGTGATATCATGAGAATGTCACAAGAGAAGAAATCATACTCCTTGTCATTGATTGCCTGTAAAGTTCTATGTTTTTTTTTCTGTGACAGATGCAGTAGACTTGAGAGAGACTAAAGGAAGGAATATAGTCTCAAAGCAATTAGACACATCTCTAGGTTTGCAACAGAGTAAGGAGACTGAATACGAAAGGTCAAGATATTAATGAAGTATAATCATCTGCATTAGCACTTAATGATATTGCATATACTTCACTGACATACAACAGATCTAGGACCAAAAGAAGCACCCTTTCCTTTTTTACCTATTTTGCCTCTTGTATCAAAAGAGGGCTTCCATCAAAAACGTTGCGGGATAGAGATAAGGAAACAAAGAAACCGTTGGTCAAGGTCTGGATGGGGCCTGAATCGAGAGATTTGCTACCCATCAAACCATTAGAAAAATATACTTTCTCAGCCAGTTTTTGACTCTGTGAAGTGAGGAATGGCTCAGGGCTATGGTTGCCAAAGATTGTAGTCAGATGAAGAAGTGAACATTTTCTTCCAGATGACAAAGGACGTGGCTTCCTTTAGCTGTGTTCCTTTATTGATATGATAGGTTGGTGGATGTTTACAAAAGCACAGGAAAGGATCTGTTGAGGGTAAGGAAATTTAAAATTGTTTCTTTGAATCAAGTTTCGTAAATGTTCTTTCTTTCATATGGTTCTGATCCAATACCTCCTTCTCCCCTTGAAAATAAATTTTTCAACTGTCTAACTCTGTTGGGTTTTTGAATATCTCATTATCCAAAGGCAGTCCTAACAGTAGGCTGTTGGTTGGCTATTGGTAATTTTTCCTGCTTTTCTCCACCAGCGATATTGTGTTGATCCCATTTTATTTTTACTTGGGCTGGTCACTGGCCACCTGCCCTTCTGTTTCGAAGTGCATGATCTTCCCATTTGATTGCCCATTTGTTTGGAGTCCAAGAGTTTTCCCTGCAGATTTGGAAACCAGAGGTGAAGCCTTTGTGAAGGTTTCTGAGCCAGTGAAATTACGAAATTCATTATGCATTTGACTTGGGAAAACCATGACCAGGGTGAAAGATTTTCAGTCACTGTATTTCATTTCATCAAGGACATTTTCGGCAGGATAAGTTACTCCACAGTGGTCTCAGCTGTCTATTTTCCAACAGACATGGGATTTAAACATTTGTTAGTTGAAATAGGTGAGTTCAGTTGTTAGAATTCTTCATGTCTGGCAAATATATTTGGCATTTGGGGGAATTATTTATGACTTTAATTGCCCTGTGTTTGCCAGTTGCTCTTGATTAAAAATCACCGAGCCTGTAACCTTAGTGTGGGGAATCTACTGTTAATGCAAAAACAGTAGATAAGAATGATAGATTTTTGGTATCTAATAACCATGGAAAGAAACTTGGTTGTTCACCATGTCAGCAGCAGTTCTGTCAAATGTGTATTATTGCACGGAGCATAGGTGAGGTAGTCGCTAATAAAAAATACAGTTAATTCTACACCACTGTGTGGATTTCATCACTGCTTTTGTTACAAGTGTTGATGTGCACTCACAATGCTTCTATTTCTGTCTTACTTTTGATGGTCAGTGATGGATGGGGCAGAATCCCATTAGTCAACAGAGTGAACAGACATGCCTCACAATTTTAAGAATGGTCAGTCATTTTAAGCTGTTTGCTTTTCAACACCACAAAGAGCAGCTAATTCTTCAAAAGTTTTTCAGAAACTCTTGGTACTCATGCTTAAACACAGACAGCACACTGTAAATTGTTAAAGAATGCGTAAGATGTACTATAACCTGTAATAGCTTCATGTTCTGGGAGCATTACACTTCTTTCAATGAGTAAAACTATTTTAAGCAATACAATAAAAATACTAGCCTTAGAAATCTCAGCTCCCAGTGAAATGCAAGTTAAATGTAGTTACGAAGTTCATGGAAACCATATGTTCTGCTTTTTCTCATAAAAATGACAAGAAAGGAATGTAACTTTTTTTTTATTTTTATATTTTAAAATTTCATGGCTCAACTGGCTTTTCATATTGTCTCCCAACAAGCCTTCAGAAATCCCTTTTTCTCCCTGCACCTCAAAGACCAATTGGCTGATAGACAGAGAGGCTTGTGAAAGCTGCAGATAAATTAATAGCAGAGAATGTGCCTGAGGACCATGCCTGGCTGCTCTTGAAATCCTTCTGAAGCCTGAATTATTTGTATTAAGATACGCCAACACTCAGGCCTCTATGAGTCAATTCTTTGTAACAGTTGCCGATATTTTTATACCTGAGAGAGCAGCTTCATTCTTTATTATTTCTCAGGAATCAATACTACCATTGCCCTCACAAAATGCTATACAAGCATTATTGGCATTTCACTTGGCAGTGAAGGGTATCAACATCAATCTCGCCAACTGCACACTTCGCTAACCTTGTTCCACTTCTCCAGCACAAATTTGTATTCAGTCTGCACTGCACTCTCCTGCTCAATTTGAATGGGAATCCTTAGTGAAACCCTGACACCTTCTAAGATGAGGAAATGGAAAGACATCATTTAGCCATGGACAAGAAGAGTTTCCTTTGTGTGTGTGCATGTGTGTGTATGGTGGGGAGTACATGGAAGTTCTGAATGTGACTGAAGTGTGATTAAAAAAAATACAACAAGAAAAACCAGCAAACAGCATTGCTACTGACAGACCCTCTAAAAAGAGTCAAATCTAGATCTAAATAGCAGCTTCTGTTCCAAAAAGCTACCATGGGGTATAGGGTAGTTTTTCAAAGCTTATGAAATCCTTTTGAACTAACAGCTCCTAATTCACAAATAGTCCTACGTGTTGGAGATAAGTGATATATTGCCAAACAAACGAACAACACCGTATACTAGAGCAGAAGAAAGGCTCTTTGGAACAGCAGCCACATTTTGCTCTAATTGTGTACAGCTGCACCAGTTTGATATGCTAGTTCAGTCACAAAGATTTGCATTCAACATGTAAATTCAGCTTTAAACACACAATTTCTAGATGTAATCTAAAATGGGAATTGTTCAAAGCGTCCTGTCTCCTGCAGAGCTTTGTGTTACTATGGAGTACAATAGTAGGCATAGTTTGTTCAAATAACACCAGAATCATGTCAGTTAGAACACCATTAATAAAATAATAATCCCTTCAGTGTGTCTGCTTTAAAACAACAACAACATGCTGTTATTCTGCTTCCTTCTCACTTTGCAGTGTTGAATCCGTGTATGTTTCCCTCTCTTTTATGATTATGACTCAGCTTATCCTCAGGCAAGGATCTAATAAAAAAAAATACTGAAGCAAATTATTTTTGTTCTAAAGTGCAGGAAGATTATTTGGACAGTATAGATTTGTGTCTGGGTGAGTGGGTGGGTGTTGGGACATGACACACTGAGGTTAGTGTTCATGTTAATAACACTCAGGACTTTTCAGATTGTATTTGATATTGTGAGAGGCACAGCACTTTCTTGACGGGAGATAAATGTTTAACTTCTCGTGTGTTGCTTGCTGTAGCTTCCTGATACCAGCAAGTGCCAATACCTTCCCAGTCCCGTTTTTCCACCTAGTCTCATCTGATGGTACCTTGGAAATCTATGGGCGAGTAATTGAAAATATCTTCAAAATGTATCAACCAAGTATTGATATTTTACTTGAATCTAAACTTGCTTATTTACTGAGTTTTGATTTGACTTTGCTTTAGCCTACAGTCAGGCATCTTTGGTGGCAAACAATTCTTAACTACACAAGACATTACAGTGCTCCAATAGGCAATTTCTCACTATTTATACAGAGGAGAAACCAGATAAACCGAGGTCTATGCTGCACCACTCCTAAGACTGTTGCTCCTAAAAAGTGAGCCAGGGCTAAAAATTATCTCTGATAGGACTAATTTAGTAGGATGCAGAAAGAAAGATGAACAGCTGTCAAAGGCAGGAAGGTCTCTTTGTAATTATAAAATACTGTTCATTTAAACACCTAAGAAGTACTACCGATGTTGAAGAAACAATAGGAGGATGGGGAAGGGAAAGGTACTGTAAACATCTGTCAGTAGAACTGGAGCACAAAAATAACAAACAAGGGATAAGGAAAATATCAGTAGATTAAAATCTCTTGTGTACATCTGGCAGACCACTGATTTTCCATGAGTTTGAATTGCATTATTATAGTAATTATTATCATTATTTAAAATCCATGCTTGATATGAAAATAATATTTTTCACTCGTGACATAAATAAGTATTAGAGGCAGCAGCATGGTAACAGTTACTGTTAGCTTTCTCCATTTCTCTTAAGAGTCGGTATTTACTGTAGCAGTCTTGCATGTCTTGGAGGTAGATTCTATCATTCCTCTCAAGTTATTTACGTCTAGATCCATAGAGCTGATAAAGGAAATGGGATACAAGGCGTAATTTCAGGCTCCTGTATAGTCCATTCAAATCAACTGTGGGTGTGGTCAGGCAAATGTCACCCCCTCGAAGGAAGCCACAGGTGCCCCACACGTTGTGGTGCTAGCTTCTAGGACTCAAGGTACTATTGTACTTTCAACATATTTGTACAGTGGCTGTAAAACAGCAGTCTTGACATAACCCCACAAATATCTTTCATAGCTATTTCCTGGCAACATGAAGAGCCATGACATTGCTCTTCATGCTTCATTGCATGAGACTTTTGATATCAATATTAGTCTTGTGCATAGGCAGAGTCCTATTTTACATAGTAACAAAACCTTCTGTCTCTGAACTACTTTGTGACAAAGTGAGGTGGTTCAGTTCTGCGAGATTCCAGACTGCAGTTTGCAAAGAATAAAGCTACATACATACTTATCAGTAACAGCAGTGTGGAAAGACCATCACTACAAACCTAAACCAAAGCAGAAACCTTAAGATGGATGCTTATGTG
The DNA here is from genome assembly GCF_013368605.1 of Nyctibius grandis. Taxonomy (NCBI): domain Eukaryota; kingdom Metazoa; phylum Chordata; class Aves; order Nyctibiiformes; family Nyctibiidae; genus Nyctibius; species Nyctibius grandis. Next base: position 45,500,361 of record NC_090695.1, on the reverse strand, counting down.
GATATTTAGGTTCATAACATACGGTCAAATTTGGATAAGCACCAAGATATTAATATATAGCCTGTTCGAAGTTGTTGGGTATATGGAGCAATGATGAAAACCAGGACATTTATTTAGGCACAAGATTTTAAAATTCATGGCTTGGGATTCTAAGGAAGAGATTTATAAAACAGGCCATTTTCATGCAAAAAGGAAAGATTGACAACAACACTACTTTTTTTGTCATCTTTCACGGGGCCATTGCTGAACGAATTAGTTATTTTCTGGTATATTATGCTGGTACATATCTGGCACATTATTTTGGTAATACTGTCTTTTATTTGAAAAGAAAAAAAAGTTCTTGCTAAAGTGATTCTGTTGGGTAAACTTCAGCAATTGGTTACAGCTGTAGTCTATTATTTTCTCAAACTGTAGTTCACATTCTGATTGATTTCAGAAATTTTCATAGTTAGTAATCAGAATAAATAGTCTTACAACATGCTGATGTAAGCTCTCTTATGTGACAGTATTCCTTATGACTAAACATAATAACATCAAAAATGAGAATAATAAGAAAAAACTCCTCTGTTTCTTGAGGAGGAGACATTTCGTCCCTAGACTGACAGCCAAGGTGCATTAGTATGAGGCATTAGGACACTCACTTTTCTCTTGCTTCCCTCTCAGTCTCTACGCAGAGGGTACTGCCCAGTTTAGATGTTACTATTTCCCTGTGATGATTAAGACAGTACTTAAAGGTATTGCTGCAGAGTGTCCACAAAACTGCTTGAGAGAATAGACACCACCTGACAGATAGATGCATGTTGAAATACCTGCCGCTGTAAGATATCTGCTGCTGTTGAATAGGTATGGTTTTTCACAGGGACAAGTCCATTCACTATAGTGAAATTTCCACCCCTGTACAAGCTAGGACTGAATGCAGATCTGTTTAAGTATGCACCCTGCCATCCACACCTTCACGGCAACTCAAAGTTGCAATGGATCATGGATCATCCTCATAACTGGTAGTGCGCTTATGAAGGCTTTTCTGGCTCTCGTATTTTCTTTCGCTTGTGATGGGAATGTGTGATTGGGTGCAGAAGAACTCCCGAAACAGTGGTCTGACTGCTATAAGACCTATTTGTCACAAGATGACTTCCTCTCTTCGGGCAATAGGACTTCAATTTCTAATACAGTTCTCCAGACAAGGGCAGAAATTGTACTTGTCATTTGTTCCTTTTTTTGTAGTCTTGTTACCCAGCTGCTTTGTAACAAGCACTTTAAAGTTGCTTTATCCTACTGATCCTGGTAGCCTCCTAGAACCTAAACACTTGGCATCCCTGTGCTGGGTTCTTCTAGGGTCTGCAGCCACTCACTTGCATCACTGTATGGGGCTTGTATGACCCTGATTTCCCATGCTTGGAGAAAAACAACTGCTCTGGACACAGATGTTACAGTACAACAAGCTGAGGAGGGAAGGTGTGTTGGTAAAATTAATTTCTACTTTTCCTATACCAGGCAGTGTGATTACAGAGTCAGTATTACAACACACAGCAAGTTGTAGCCATCAATACAAGCCATGCCAGTTTTGAATATGTAGTAATTTGGAAATTTAAAAGTATATATACATACATACATGTACAAATCTGGGATGGTAAGATAAAAAGCTTTATATTTAGATTGTTTTAAGACAAAAGAAGGTGTGAGGTAGTAATTTTTTATTTGGTTTGTTTTTTTCTTTCTCTAAATTTCATTTTCCTCAGCTGTATATGTTTCTCCTAGATTACTGTACTCTCTCTGATCCTTGGAAACATGTCTGTGTGCTTGGTCATGCCCTTTCCTGATCGTGCAACTGCAGTTGTAATTTTATTCCTGTGGCTCTGTTTCCGTAATTCCTGTTCCAACTCCATGTGCCCACTGTGCCCCTTTTCCCCCAGTACCCATTTTACAGATGTCTTTGGTCTTTCTCTCCATCTTCTCTGTTAAACTCAAGCCTCCTGTTTTTCACCTTGGTTTCCTTATCACCCTTGGCTTTGTCCCTGATCACTCACTGTCCAGAAGTCCTGTACTGTGTGTTGGTGTTCCTCCTTTGCAGCAGGTTAATGCTTTTGAGGGTGCATATTCCTGTGCTGTCCCCTGAGCTGCCTCACAGTACCCTGACCGCATGTCTTCAGCCCTGTTACACCCCCAGCAACTGCTGCTGCAGTAAGATCTAAATTTAGCAACAAATCAGTGTGATATACAGGGTTAATTTGAAGTACAAAGACACAATAATTATGAAAACATAAATTTTACTGGAGTAACCATGCCTTTCTACTATGTGAAAGCTCTAATCACTCTCTTGAATTTTTCACAAACTTTAATAAAAAACTTTTATTTATAGTCTCATGGTATATGACATTTCAGGGGAAACTTGGAGCAAAACAGGTTTGGGTGGTCAGGTTTTTTTTCTGCAAGTTTAGCTACCTTGTGATCTCTGTGAAGGATTGAGCCAGGTCGTCCACTGCTAAAATAGCAGCTTTGTCTTATTCACAGCCTACTCAGAACACTTCTTTCACACTAATGCAACAGAACTACTTCAGTAACTTCTTTAACTTGCAAATCTGAGTAAGGTGGATCATATAAACGAGATTCAGCTGAAAAAAGACATGAAAATGTGGGGAGGGTTTGCTTCACCAAAAGAATAAAGAATGCACCAGCAATAGTCACTTTTTTTAATGTGAATTTACAACAATCTGAAAGTTACGAGACCTCAGCTGGAATGGGATGTCATTTCACAGGTACAAGGCCTTCAAAAGGGGAGGAATTTTAAAAGCAGATTTGTATTGAACTAATGCAAGTTCTTTCACAAGGCAAACATAAGCTGTGAACCATATCCCAGTTAACCGTCTCTCATTCCCTGTACAAATCAGTCTCTTTTTCTACAAAATGGGACAGAAGCATGAAAAAATATGAATCCTTTTAAACTTCTACATAAATGGCAGTCATGTAGGTATTACAGTGGTGTGCCAATAAAGCCACACAACTGCAACGATAAACATCTCCCTTCAGGTTATAGCACTGTGTTTTCTTATTTACACTCGCTAGTCCCACAGTTATAAAAAAAGTAAAAAATACATTCCTTTATTGGTAACATCAAATCAAATGTGTTGTCTCTCATACAAAGAATGTATTTTATTAAAGGATTTAAAAAGAAAACTAGTCCAAAAAGCTCATAAACTACGGTTAGAAGATATTTACCAAAATTCTGAAAAAGATCACCTAAAAGGAAGAGTAAGAAGAATAAGTTATTAAAATTGGCTTTTGAAGAAGTGTCTGAGTTGTGAATAAATCAGGTATTATTTTTGTATGATTAGTCATTAATAATGTATCTCTGTTTTGGTTTCTTAAAGGAAGGAAAAGAAAGTTTTTCTCTGTAATCGAGTTGTCTTTCTCTCTTGGTTTCTTAGGAAATTGATTTATGCTTTAAAGAAGGATCAAGTGCAAAGCGGGAAAGAGGACAACCAACTTTTGAAGAACATTTTTGTTGACAGAGCATGTTTACAGAAAGAAATGTGTTCAGAATAGATTCATTCTGCTTACAGGTGACATTTTGAGTTGTATGGGGCTAAGATGATCATGATGGCATGACATGAGAGGAAGGGGAGAGAAACAGAGACGACTCTTAATGTTTTTTGCAGCTAGCTCAGTGCTCATCTTGAAATGATTTTGTGCTCAAGCCATTCAACAAGCATGATGAGGATGACAGTCAGACTTTGTTTTTAGATTCCTTTTAGCTTTATGGTAGAATAATTTAATTAAAATGCATTTTTATTGTCATTTTACTGTCTCTGCCTGCTCTTGTTACTGCTTTAATTTCCTGGAAGGGAGATGTATGACATCCTGTGGGCATCAATGGTAGCTTTCAATTGTCAGTTCATGTTCTTTGAAATCATTTTCATTTCATGGAAAGAACTTATTGTGAGGAAATAGAAGTGATTATCTGATGTAGAGCTGGGGGGAAGAATAATTTATCTTAAGGCACTCTGGTTTTGTACTATATGGCTGGGGGAAGTGAAATAAAAAAATCATCAATGTGTTTTATTGAATAGTTTCTTTCGGAAGGAAGGTTGGTCCCAGGTGAAAGCCTTGGGAGATCTTACACAATCACGAGCCTATCACATGTATGATTTGCCAGGGCAGCTATGGCAAGGTAGCTCCATGAATTTTTTCCCTAACATTTTGTGTCCTGTTTGTTTAAACTGCAATATCTTCCAAGCGTTGTCCAGATTTACCAAGCTCCTCACTCTGCTGTAATTTACTGGACTATCACTTTGGACAGGCATTTATCAGTTTCTAGACATCTGGCGGCTGCGACAAATGCCTGTGATGTGCATGCATGCAGCAAATCAACATACACTGGATCTTCATTTCTTAGACCTAGCAATGCTGGTGGATCTATCTCATGCTATTTTCAAGTATAGCATCTCCATTTCTTTAGGGTCCAGCCTCTCGTAGAGGCTCTATATATTTCAATCATAAAATAATTATCTTTTTTTCCCATCAAATCTTTCATGTGTGTGCTGCTCTGCCAATTTCCCTGAGAATAGTGCTACCACTCACTTTCATTTTTTGAGAACTAAGACTCCCATAAACACAAAAGAATCACATGGAAAACTAAGATTTACATAGGCTGAAGCTTGTTAATCACAGTAGCCAAAAACTAGTTATGCTTGGTTTTTTTTTTCAAAACTAGTGGGAAAGCCAACCCTGTGGCTTCACTGTTGTAGGAGCAGCTCCCTGCTCAATGTTCATTTAGTGATGTGTCACCAGATTCCTTGCAGTGGGTGCAGTTTCACACACTGCTCACAGTCAGTGTGGCAGCTCTGACTGATGGGCACTAGAGGAACTAAAAATATGCCTGACTTATGTCAGACAAGTCTGGGTATAGTCACGAGAGCTCAAATGAGTGTATTCCTGGATAGACTTCTCCTTCAAGAGGAATTAATGTTTACTTATTAATAAAGATTCAGGTGGAGGCTTTTTAGTTAGACTTGCTTAGACAAAAATACACATTTATATGCAGCAGTTTTTGCATTTCTTGTAATTGTTGATTTTTAATGGTGCAGAAAATGAATAAAAGTAAGCATACAAATGATAAATGCCTGTTTGACATACAGCCATTCAAGAATCATTTCTGAATCATATCTGCCATCCTTGAATGTGGAGTTTCTTAAAGACATAAATAAGACTGTCAAAAGATCTAATCACACTCTTCTTGCCAGCTGGTGATGGACAACTAGTTTTGGGTTTTGTTTGTTTGTTTTTATTTTTATTTTTTTTTACACAAGTACTTAGTTTTTCAAAATACCTTAAAAATTTTTAAAAGTATCAAGGGATGAATACCTCAAGAAGACATTATGTCTCAGGACTTTCCGCATGAAGGGGTTTGATTCTGGTTTTGATTTTAACTGAGATGCAGACATAGGCAAAATCATGGATAAACAGTTTTCCTCATATTCAAGAAACTTGGTTGACTTGGTAGTCTGATGTTTGTGGTCCTAAGGATTTTTATTTATTTTTTAAATCTAAATTGATGCTGCAATTGGATAAAATATATAGATCCTGTTAGAGATGCTGATCATCTGCAGGTCTATCCTGTGACATTTACTGAAGGATCCATATTTGGTATTTTTGAAAAGTCAGGTAATTAATGCTTAAGGCTCTGTAATACTGATTTTGGAAACAAAAAAATAAATACTTAGTCTGCATTCTGCTGTGATCTTTTACAAGATCAGAAGTGGAAAAGTAGAAAGGGCTTTTCATCGTGATCTGCAGTGGTATCTGACACAGGATTAGTTCTAGCAGTCAGACTGATAGCAACATTTACATAATGTGTGTTTGTATTTGATTGAAGGCAAGGTTACTGAGTTGCTTCCAGCCTGCTGGCATTACGGTCCCGCCTCTGAAGAACAGCAAGCACAGTCCCAGAGAAGTAGTGTTGATCACATGGGTGAATGACAGGGAACAAGAGTGTAATAATGACTGACCTTTTTGACATATTAACTATTACAAGTGTTAACATATAAGTGACATATTCAGCTATTGCAAGTATTATTAAACACGTATGTGGACTCCCAGTGAATGATTACGGTAGCATAATGATTTAATCACTAGTTTTCTTTCAACAGTGTGATGGTGTCATGGAGCAGGATGAGTCCTGTGCCTCTTGGCATAGCAGTTGAAATGTTGTGCTACTGGTAACATTCCCATCACAGCAACGCTTCTTGTGTCCAGGGACGTTGCCTCGGTGAAACTGGTCTTTTTAACAATTCAGTTTTATTTTAAAAGTTGTATGCAAATTGCAATGAGACTATAGATAAATGTGATATCCTTTAAACATCCTGTTCTTTTAATGAAAGTAAGTAAAGACAGCTATTTAAGGTCCTTTATGTATGAAGAGAAACTTGAGGAGAAACAGTTTCTTGCATCTTAAAAAACCACTTCTGTCCCCTGGAGAATCACTGGTAACTTTTAAAATCAAATTACAAAGTGGCTTTGATTTGTAAGGAGCAGAGGAGGAGAAAGTATGCAGATTGTTTATAAACATATCCCAAGCAAGGGCATTTCTAGTGCATGAAGAAACCCAGTCATAAGTCTGCAGCTGAGAGTGTTAACAAAGAAATGCGGTGCCACCTGCTTTTAACAGTTTCTCTTTCTGCACAAAGAAATAGATCTGTGGGTAGAAGCTGCAAAAAAGGTGCAATGAAAGATGGAACTAAAGGCTAGGGCAGCTCCAGCTTTTTGTTAACTATACCAGTTTGAGAAAGAACTGAGTCACTTTTGCAATCATCACTATTATTTTAGTGGAATATTTGCCTTAATTTTCTTCTGGTATATTCTTGACTTGTAAGAACTTTGTAATTCTGATTTGCAGTTTGAACATTTATTCGTGCCATATGTTTGGTTGTCTTAGTTACATGATTTCAGCTCCTTTATTAAGGTCTACCAAAACTCTGAAAGCAGTAAGATAATAAATGAACTTCTATTAGTAGAGACAGTCAGATGAGATATTACTTGTGATCTAGCTCATGGAAAATTCTAAAGTACTACAAGCTTTTCCTCCAGTGTGTGAGGATTGTCTGAAGACTCACAAGTAACAAATATTCTCATTAGTTGAAGTAGTTCTTTTAATTCTAAACCCCTTCGGTTGTCATAAAAACCGGGTAAGTGTCTTTTGCCCACTGGTGCTTGTAGTGGCTGTGTTATTGGTTTTTACTAGACAGGTATTTTCCCCATTTAGCTGCTTGACAGAGACACTGCTGGTTTGCATGATTGCTACAGATGTTGGTCTAGCTCGTTGAGAACCTAAATTGGTGGTTAACAGCTGTTGGTGGGTTTTTCTTCATTGACACTGTTTAGTGTGTTTCAAAAGTCCTGCGCTAGTCACAGATTTGGTGTCTGAAGGAAGGGAGAGCAAAAGTGTAATTAGAAGGATTACCTCAGTTGGCTTTTACCACTTCTGGGTGTGATTTGTGTAGCTTTAGGATTAGATATTGAAAATGTAAGACATTGACTTGAAATGTGACTGATTTTGGCTCTCTGGGAAATTCTGCCTGGAATGATTTGTTGCTTCTGGACAGGCTGGAGGTTTTTGCTTGCTCTTTTTCTCCATTCTGAATTTCGTTTATGCAAGATGTGGTGGGAAGAGAAGGGCAAGTTTATTTGCCCCTGTGGAGCTCTCTCTCACTTCGACTCAGGTGCTGCTTTTGTTGCCCAGTTTTTTCCACTGTTTTGTTTGTCATTTTTTCCTTTGCTTGTGTATGACACTATGTTGTTTCTCCTGCTGTGCCCATTTGCACATTGAATTCAGTCCTTGAGAGCTGATAGTTTAACCGTAACTGTCTTTGTTTCCCTCTTTCCACATGGTGGCACAATGGAGCAAACATTTTTTGGAGGCAAAGGCAGTGCGTACTGGTGAAGGCAATTTCTTCATTTTGGAACTCATGCAATAGTATATAAAGGAATGTGAAACCTCACCTTCATTCTCCCTTTTTTTTTTCTTTTGTTTTTCCTCTGGCCAAATTTTCCCCCAGTTTTTTGATTTTTTTCCCCTTTTATTTCCTGAGTGCTTTTAGGGAATAGTGCTTATGTCCAAAATCTCAGAGTATCTAATGTTGCTCTTCAAGAACTCCTGGATGTAAAACGGAAGTTTAGCTGATGCAATTATTTAAGCTTCTGGGAGATTTAATCTTGCATCAGTGGAAGAATGACACTCCATGTCACCTGCTTTCCCCAGTGCGACCCATGAGCTGGAGCCAAGAGACTCCTTCTCAGGAATCTTCTTCTAAGTTTGGTCATTGGCCTCAAAGAGCTTTTTTGAATGTGCTTCTGTCTTTTTTTTTTTTTTTTTTTTTTTTTTTTTGTGCCTAAGCCTCTGCACTTTTGACATCATGACCATAATATTGAGAGGAGACATTTCTGTGTTGGGAAATTAATTTACATAGAAAATATGTTGGTTCTAAGTGTGCTAAGTACTTCATGGAAGTTGCAAAAGGGAGGTGGTTTCATGAAGGAGGTTATAATCACAATGGACATGACACAGCAAGTGAGGATTATAATGATTATTTAGTACAGGAACATGTGCATGTGTATGCTTTTCTAAAGCAGAGTTCTTTTTTGTAAAGAAGGTATCAGCAGGAATTCAATAAGAAAAAAGATGTAGAAACCTGATAAAGGGGAGCTGGGAAAAGCAGGTCAGCTCTGTGACAGATATTTAAAGCTCTGTTTATATAATTTCTACATTATTTTCTCTCCTTTTTAGTTAACTAGATACCAATAATAGAGGTATGAGAGAATTTCTGAAAATTTGAGGCACATAAATGACTAAAGTTTGCACACTGATACAGGTCGTTAGAGTAGCTAGGTTTATCGGCGTGGGTGATTTAGAGAAATGTGTAGCTGAAAAAGGTGAATTCAGAGATGAACGCTAATACCAAACAATTTAGTAAGCTTTTTCTTCTGGCTGAATAGGAAGAGTGCTCTTCCCATCTCTCCAAACTTACCTGGGTTAAATGGTAAAAATCTGCAGTGTGCATGTGTGCATGTGTGTGTGTGGCCCTGGTGTCCAGAGCACTGCAAAAAGAAGAAATGTTTAATGCAGTTTCTGCTAGCCCGTGTTAATTGTTCCCGAGATAAGTCCTTGTTTCATGTTTCTGTTACACAATTTATCCAGGTAAAGTATACACATGGGTGCTGAAGTTGTTCTCCTTGCTCTTACCCTAGGGCTTTACTGTGAAGAGGCTGTACAATTAGTGTAAACTGGGGATTACACTGTCATGTGAACAGATGGACATACAGCATTGCCCAAGTCAGACTGATGTAATATTTATAAGGTGCTGCTGAAGTGATCTGTGATGAATATATAATGCTAGAGCTGCCAAGCATGTAGCCAGAAAAGCCAGTGCTTTGCTTCAACAGTGTGTGGCTCCAAGTCTGGCTCTGCTTCTCAGCTCCCTTCATAAGGTCATAATAACTTGCTTGTCTGCTGACACTAATCATCATAATCTTTAAGTAGTATTGATTTTTTAGTGTCTGCCAGTCATCTTTATATGGCATATACTGTTACCACAAAGCCTTCTGTTAGAAAGCTTTACCTGAAAATAAGGCTATTAGCAGTTGGTTTAAAATTCTGTCAAAGTCTAGTTCCCACTTCCTAATGCATAGTCTTCCATATAATGTATGGTTATTGCCATCACATATCAGCAACCCGAATACATACCCAGGGGAAGGGAAAATGAAAGTATGAATGAAAAAGAAATGCTGTATATTCTTTTCTTCACTGTGGGATTTTTTGTTTTATTATCATTCTTTAACAGTCTTCAGAAAGGGAAATTGTACTGTATGGAAGATGCAGGGAAAAAAGAATCTAGCTTCATATGCTTTTATGTCTCATAAAGGTGAAAATCTTCCCATTTTTACCCCACAGCTTTGGAAAAGGAAGATAAATCACTGCAGAATAAATTTCCCCTAATACACAGAATCACAGAATCACAGAATCAACTAGGTTGGAAGAGACCTCTGGGATCACCGAGTCTAACCTTTGACCTAACACCACTGTGTCAATTAGACCATGGCACTAAGTGCCACATCTAGTCTTTTCTTAAACACCTCCAGGGAAGGTGACTCCACTACCTCCCTGGGTAGCCCATTCCAATGCCTAATAACCCTTGCTGTGAAGAAATTTTTCCTAATGTCTAACCTGAACTTCCCCTGGCGCAGCTTGAGGCTATGTCCTCTAGTCCTGTCACAGGTTGCGTGGGAGAAGAGGCTAACCCCCCACCCCGCTACAACCTCCTTTCAGGTACTTGTAGAGAGTGATAAGGTCTCCCCTCAGCCTTCTTTTCTCCAGGTTAAACAATCCCAGGTCCCTCAGCTGCTCCTCATAGGACATACTCTCTAGACCCTTCACCAGCTTTGTTGCCCTTCTCTGGACTCGCTCCAGCACCTCAATGTCTTTCTTGAAGTGAGGGGCCCAGAGCTGAACATAGTACTCAAGATGTGGCCTCATCGATGACGAGTATGGGGGGAAAATTACTTCCCTAGTCCTGCTGGCCACACTATTCCTGATACAAACCAGGATGCCATTGGCCTTCTTGGCCACCTGGGTACACTGCTGGCTCATGTTCAGCTGCCTGTCCACCAGTACCCCCAGGTCCTTTTCCACCAGGCCGCTTTCCAACCACTCTTCCCTCGGCCTGTAACACTGTATGGGGTTGTTGTGGCCAAAGTGTAGGACCAGGCACTTGGCCTTATTGAACTTCATGCCGTTGGTCTCGGCCCATCTATCTAACCTGTCCAGATCCCTCTGCAGAGCCTTCGTACCCCTGGGTGGCAGATCAACACTCCCACCCAACTTAGTGTCGTCCACAAATTTACTGAGGGTGCACTCGATACCCTCATCCAGATCATCAGTAAAGTTATTAAACAGGACTGAGCCTAGTACTGAGCCCTGTGGGACAACACTAGTGACCGGATGCCAACTGGATGTGGTACTGTTCACCAACACTCTCTGGGCCCGGCCGTTCAGCCAGTTCTTAACCCAGTGAAGAGTGCACCTGTCTAAGCCATGGGCTGCCAACTTATCCAGGAGAATCCCATGGGAGATAGTATCAAAGGCTTTGCTGAAGTCCAAGTATAATACACCTCATCCACTAGGCGGGTCACCTGGTCATAAAAAGAGATCAGGTCGGTCAGGCAGGACCTGTCTTTCCTAAACCCGTGCTGACTAGGCCTGATCCCCTGATTGTCCTGTATGTGCTGTGTAATTGCACTCAAGATGATCTGTTCCATGAACTTGCTATACTTCAGATCAGAAATGCGGTAGTGACTTGCGCCATTGACGTATCTGCACACCAGGAGCATATTTTGCAGATTTCTAGTTACCCTTACCAAGTGTAAAATTAAGCTAATTCTTTGTGATGTAAGATAGTTTTTACATTGCTAAAGTGTGATTGACTATTGTTTCTAATTTATGGTAGTGAATGACACAATTCCATTACGTCTTTTTTCTATCATGATGCATTTCCATACAAAACATAAGAAAGAGGCTAGATCACATGAACAAGACTAGATTCTTGATTAGGTTGATTAGAGTTAGTCAACTAAGTTATTAGACTTATAGCTTTCAGGTCTAACAGGCAACCATGCGAAATGTTGAGTATTCCCACAAAGATGTTTCTCAGACTTGGGACAGCAATTGATATTTGCAGTAAATTATTTTGTTGTTGTTCTTGTCACTGTAATGTAGAAACTGACTTTCTCAGGCTGTATTGCCTGGTTTTTGCTGTCTATAGGGTGGTTTCCTTAATCTCTCTTTTTCTCTCCTCCTGCCCTGATTGTCTATAATCTGTGTGATGGTCTAAGTGATTGGAACCTGAGTTTTCTGGATGTAATTACTGACTGAGGTTTTCAAAGTTATTAAGGATAAATGGTGTGTATGATTTCCGGGTAAATTAATGAGAGTTCATGACTAAATGTCTAGCTTGTTATTTCTTGGCAGGAAATACTATTTCATATTTCATACAAGATACATTAACACTTAAAAAATTATTGTGGAGGTATTACATTTTGGATACCACTGACTCTCAGAAGCTCAAGATTTTTAATTTTAATTTTAATTATGCACTTCCACCCACAGTCAAAGCCAAAAGCACTCCATGCCCAAACTTAAATCTGTGTAGAATTTAATTATAAGTCAAATTTTGCAGTTCAGTCTGTGAGTGGAAATCTTCTTGAAACAGCATTAGAAACACTCCACCCAATCTGCCAAATAAACTTATATGAAGGAACTAATTCTGAAGAACTTGTGTTATATTATCAATGAAAATAATGGTCAAGTAGTAACACTGTCAAAGACATAGAGTGAGTCCATACCAGATCTAGATTTCATTTTAAACCTCCTGATTATAACACATTTGGTAGCAAACCAAACACACGGCTTGTTCCAGAGCAAAGACTCGCACCAGTTTGTCTCCAGGAGACGATGAGAGCCTCTGAAGCACACAAGCTACATGTCTAGCGTGGTCTTCAGCTGGGGGCGTGCCCAGCCTCTGTGCTTACATTCATTTGCTGGGAAAACATACTGGAGAGCTCCAGTAGAAAGCCCAAGCCATTGCTGACCTTTAGGCAGTGTGCTCTGTCAGGAAACTAGGATTCACTTGTGAAGTCTGGAGAGTATGGATGTAATAACACAGATGTACTATAGAGTCCCGTTTCTGTGGTCAGATCACCAGGTCATTTGCTGCATTATTGAACATTTCCATCTAAGGTGATAGGTGGTCAGCTTGATTCATCACTTATTTTTTTGTGAGGCTTGCAGCAAGGTGCTGCTACATTGACTCTTGGTTGGAAAGCACGTGTCACTGCATGAAGTTGTGGGCATCATACAGAGCAGGGGAATTGTATACCCTGGATTTAAAGGCAGATATGATCCATATTCTGGTAATGGAAATGTGTGAACTAGTATTTTTTTTTAATACTGCAATGTAACAAGGGGAAATATGGTAAAAAATAATTACATTCAATCTGGATAGAAACTAGAAGGGAAAATGCATAGATTCTGTGGGTATCTTGGGAAGACATAGATTGGGAAAGCAAAATCCTGTTTTATGTTATCCCTTTTTCTTCATGGTTATAACATCTCTAGTATGAACCACTTCTTCAAAACTTTAGGGCTGTCCACTCCTAAGCTACTAAAATAATTTTCTATTTTAGATTTATCTTAGGAGCTACGTTTAGCTAAGTCCAGTATTTTTCTCTTTATTAGTCTCTGTGTCAGGGCTGAAAGTAGTTAACATGCTGCGATTATTACAGATCAGCTTCCAAGGCCATTAAAACCACACCAACATCAATATGAGAACAAACTAGAAAGAGGAGCTGCTTCTTTAATATGGAAACACGTGGTTTTCCTGAATCAAATTCCCAAGTTGCTCTCAGGCTGTCCCAGAGCCTTCCTGGGTGGGCTACTGTGTCTGCGTATGTGAGTGTACACCAGAGAAAGGCAAAGAGGTGTAGGAGGCCCTGAGATGGAAATCTAATAAATGAAAAGGTCTTACATGATCTAAGATCCCAGACCCATTTGCAAGGCCTGGCGAGCTGACTTCATTATTGGCTGCCTCAGTTTATCTGAGTAGACAGTGACAGATGATTTTGTAGGACCTGAAGAGAAACAGATCAGTCGACCTAGAAAACCAAATAAATCCAGACCTGAGACTGAGCTTAAAAAAACCTTACAAGGCTCGCTGGTGCATGTGGCCCTCTCAGAGAGGATTTTGGCTGCTGCCCCTGTATGGCTACCCTGTTTCACATTTGCTGCAATCTGCAAAGTGAGTGAGTCACTTTCTTCTGATTGCAGGAATTTTCCTTCTTTTTTTCACTAATAACATCTGCACAGTAAACAGACAACAGACCACATGTACAAAGACAAAGAAGAGAAGGAAAGGGTCTTTTATAAAAAGATCACATAAAAGAAAGCATAAATCTTCTGATGTCTGACCTTTTAGTCATACATTTCCAGGGGCAGACTGAATAAAACAAAACTCATCAAATTGTGAGTTATGTCTTCCATTCAGCATAAAAACAAAAGGCAGCTGCTCTTCTAAGTAACACAGGGAAGAAAACACGCAGAGCCATTGTTTTTTTAAAAAACAAACACTTGAAATCTACAAATTAAAATGTATCTCTTCCTTATTAAAAGAGCTTTTAATTTAACCTTAAGCAATGAACACAACTAGAGGAAAACATGGAGAAAAATTTAAGAAAATATAACAAAAATGGTGGTATTGAATGTTAGAAGCACTATCTATGCTCTCCTTCTCAATAATTTGTAGAATAGTTGCAGACGCCAGTGACGTTTTATTCTCAGAAATGGGGAAGTATGTTGTAGAGATACATGCACTGCTGTTTCTCAAGTATAATTGCCTTTTGATCTTAGATAACAAATACGTTCAGTTGAGGGCCCCTGCTTCACTCTTCTCTGTTACTGAATAGTCTTTCTCTCATCTGGTGGATTTATGCCTATATTTGGTTCAAACAAGCAAATATGGCGTGGTCTGGCATACAGAAGCAGATAAGATTTATCAAGCTGTGTGCAAAAGATAAGATATGAAGAAAATTCTTCTGTTGAAATATTATCCTTCTGAATGAGTACTTATTTTCCTGTTTTTCATAGGACCCATATTTTTTCCTTTAACTGGAAGGATTTTTAAGAAACAAAAATAGTAAGAGAAGAAAGGCAAGCAGAGAACTAAGTTCTTTGTACAGGGACTCCTGGCTGTCTGTTTGAAAAGACTAACAGAAGAGGCCTGGTAACTGTTTAGGACATCCAGGCATAGCTAAAATAATGCACACAATAATACATAACAATCAGCTACTATTAGAATTGGATGGAGAGCTGCAGAAAACTTACATCAGTTTGCTTTTGGAAGAATAAATTACCTGAATCATAACAAGTTTTCCCCCTTTCCCTTCCTCTTCCCTTTCCCCTTCCTGTCCCTTTTCACCAGCTCCAAGCTGTTTGCTCTGATACAGAGCTTGTCTGATGAAAAGAATGACACTTCTAAGGTGCATACCTTTGGAAACAAATGAAGAACCAGATACAGCAAAATCTCAAGTGTGTTTCTGCTGAAACAGCATTAAAAGGGGCATATGTTATTGATTATGATCTTGATAATATCTAAGAATGTTTTGCTTTGGAAAAACCTATCTCTAAGATCAGTTTGCTGTGCTCATTTGTTGCCTGAAGGTAAATAGTATGCACCTTTAGACAACCTCTTGAAAGAGCTTCTCAGTCACCTTCAGAAATTGGATCATGAGCAAAATGGCTGGACATAGTAAGTGGATGAATTGGTCCTCCAGTGATTGGATTAAAGAACTAGGTGCTCAGGGTGCTTCAGTCCAGTATGACATGTCTGGTGACTAATCTTTTACGATGAAATAGTTAGTGAATCTTCCAAGTGATCATATTTTTCAATGGCAATTGCCATTTATCCATTGTCAGGTATATACTGCTGGTCAAACCTAAACTAAACCTACTGAAGTAAATAAGAATATCCTCTCTATAGATTTCAGATCATGATGTCCATGTATGCCTTAACAAAGCTTACCTTTGGAAACATGCTAATAAGTCCCTCCAAATAAATTCTCTTGTATATGTTTTCACTGATAAAAGAACAGAAATTTGATTTAGGATCTAGACCATACATTTAACTGACATGCAGTGCACTGAAAGACAATTTACATATTTTTAGCTTGCTTGAATACAAATTTGGGTCATCATGTTTGATCCACACTATATTTCTTAAAAATACAGCTTTTTGGTTGCCATACCTAAGACATGCTTTTAGAACCCTCAAATAGAAAATTATTAATGCATTCCTGAAATCATAAAATTCTTTATGAAATAACTTACATAATATATTAATAAAATTTACGCAATCTTAGATTTTTCCTGGATGCTTCTGAACATTTGACTAATATGTCCTTCCAGAATACTACCATGAAGTTAATCTAAGAGAAGCAAGAAAAATAGGACTTCCTTGTAAGAGATATTTATAAAACTATCTAGCCCAATATCCTTTTCCCAAGGCATCAAAACTATGAAAAATTGAGAAGCTGTCTTAAATGGTGATATATTTGCCAAAGGAGGTGGGGGACAGTGGCCAACAGTGGATGCCTAAGGATGAT